>NC_056744.1:545862830-545932830 GCF_019279795.1 Protopterus annectens
AATAAGTTCTTTATCAGGCAATAGTCTATATTCACTTAAAGCAGGTTCATTTATACAAAATACACAGTCACATAATCAACAATATCCAATAAGAAATAACAATTAATACTTCACTCCCCTGCATTTCAAAATAAGCTTAATTGCTGGGTTCCTATCAGTTCGTCAAAACTTCAGCAGTTCAAACACCATATGTTCGAAATGTGAAGTTTGAAAACTGATTATTGCGAAGCCACAGAATACCAAATTCTTTCCCAGGGAAAGAATTTGGTTGGCCATTTCTGCGGCTTTGCTATTTTCAGCACTGTGGTGGAAAGTTACGGGTTGGGTTCAGGTAAGTGTGCGATTGTGCAGACGTTAGGGTTAGGACACGGGTTAGGTGAGTTAGGGTTAGGGCGCAGGTGAGGTGGGTGTGCGATAGTGACAGACTTTAGGGTTAAGGCGGGATAGGTGAGTTAGGGATAGGGCGTGGGTCAGATGAATGTGTGATAGTGATGGACCTTAGGGTTAGGGTTTGGGTTAAGGTAAGTGGATAGATAGTAGTGTATGCACTGTTTAGTGTAGGGTTAGATGTAGGATTTTATGTTTTTTTGGTGTGCTTGTGTTGTGTGTGTGTTTATAGGAACAGCGATTTTTTTCCCTGGGAAATAAATCGCTGTTGTAAGCCTTTGATGGTTTTGCACTTCAAGGTTAGAAGTTCGAACATATGGTGTTTGAACTTCTGCCGTTTCGTCAAAGTGATATAGACCCTAATTGCTACAGTATCATTCAAACCTAGTTTTAAATCCACTCTAAACATTGTTACCACATATATGCTTCTTTTTCTGTCAAAATTTTTATATCTCCTCCACTCCATGATACTTTCATTACACATAACATGGCTGCTTTAAAACCATGTGCATTACCTTCCTTCTTAATGTGCTTATATAATGCATTAGTCTCCTTCTGTCACCTTATGTCTGATAAATGTCGACAGATCCATTCCTTCAGCTTTCTATTAGTTTTCCTTATGTAAAACGCTGAGTAGCCATCACATAATGCAATATACATCACATCATGTGTATTGTCACAAATCAGCAACATTTAATAATTTAAATTAATGTTTAACTGAGGATGAATAAAACTAGTATTCCAATATATATATGTTTACAGAATAAACATTTATAGCATGGATGAGTTCCTATTCTTTGACTCAGTCTGCAGTCTAAGCTATTTTTCTGCTCCTCATAGTATAATTATTTTAATGATTTGTCTTTCATATAGCCAAATCTTTTTCTGTTATCAAATTTCTTATCTATTCCAGGAATGCTTGACAAAATATACCAGTGGTTTTGAATTTGCCATGTTAAATGTGATGAAAGTATTACTGAGTGGAGGAGATATAAAAAAACTTTGACAGAAAAAGAACATCGGTTGATAAAAGTTTAGAGTGGATTTAAAACCAAGTTTGAGTGATACTGTAGCAATTAAACTTGTTTTGAAATGCAGGGGAGTGAAGCATTAATCATTGTTATTTCTTATTGGATATTACTGATCACATGACAGTATAGTTTTGTATAAATGCATCTGTTTATCTGAATATGGACTATGCCTGATGAAGCACTTATTGTGTAAAAGATGAGTTTGCATTATTACATGTTTTAACATTTTTTAAAAGCTGTTTGAGCCATTTTTGTATTTTGATTACTATTCCTGTGCCAGCAGCAGCTCTGGCCATTTATGCCACAAAACCTGGCAGTGGCTTATCTCATATACACGGTCACCAGAGTTCCTCAAGATACACCCATGGGATACCTCACCAGGCTGTACGCTATCATGTCTGTAGTTTTATACTGACAAATTCCCATGTAGGCAGATGGAGCATTACACCTACACATGACTGTCATAGTCATTGTGGACTTCATATATCACATGGCTCCTACCATAAGAAACCCCACTGCAGTGCATGCATACACACAATCCCATATTTCTACACCATACCAGCAATGGACTGCATCAAGCCCTGAGACCGCAGCCGACCACAGTGCACATCACCAATGTTTGGGTCATAGCAGCTCCTCCCCATCATTGGAGAATGTGATATCTGACTCCTTGCAACCTGCTATTAGATTTTGGGGCTACCCACGTTTCTGGTCCATGTGATAGTGTTGCTGTCAGATGTGGCTATGTTTCCCCACCCAGGAAAATGATGATGATTGTGCCCTGAATGAGTGAGGTAATGCCTGACTCATAGTATGACCAGTCCATACACTGTATTGCACAGTCTTTGGTGTGATACCACTCTGGTGGAATACTAGTGCTGCAATGTATTGGGCTAGAGTTTGCCTAGGAAGGGGCAATTTGCTGCATTTGTCTCCTTTGTCTGTCTGCATTGATTATCCCCCACTCTTCCAGCAAGTATGGTGGGACCAGCTGGGTGATTTCCTGCTGATTATGTACAGCAATTTTACACAGACTCGAACACACTACAACACCCGATGCAGTTCTCAGGTGAATGTTACAAGGTCCCACAGGATGCATGTAGTTAGAGGAAGCATCCTTAAGCTGAATAAATACTTCTTCCATTACATTCTATGTCTCTGCATGAACAGTACTGTACGCTATCTTTACCATAGTCTGAAGGTTGCAGATGGAGGTCCCCATCCATGCTTCCAATGCATATCCAGCATTACCTACAACACATAACAATGACTCTGTTATATTTGGCCTGCTACCTGATTGCATGCTAACTGTATATAGTGTCCTCTCTGCTCACCTATATGAGCACATAGATGATCCTGTGAAAAGTCACCTTGCATGAAATGTTGGTGCATGTCAGATTTGTATCACAAATGACAATCATGGAAAACTGCCTATGTGATGCTATGATACATTATAAATAACAGCTTGGGCATTGTAAACCATTTTGGAGTTGAGGGAATGGAAGTCTTTCATCTTGTTGTATCTGCCAGCCTTTGGACGAAGTGGGGTCTTGATGGCACTATATTGCCACTCAATAGCTTCAAGGACTTCAGAGAATGGGTTATACTGTAAAACACACACATAATGGTGGCTGTCTCCTTTAAAGTTCTTGGGAGCCATATATGTGCTTGTGGGTTCACTATAGAATCCCAAAATACTGAAATCCCGAATTTCAGTATTTTGAAATTCTATAGCCGAAAGCTTGAAATCCTGAAACCCCATAACCGTGAAATTTAAAATCGCGAACCTACACTACAAATACACCACACACATACACATGCACACAATATCCCCCCACAATCAAACATACAATCTTACACTACGCCCCCCCACCCCCCCACTTATATATACTAACTCTGAGATTGCACAATCACACACACAAAGGTAACTCACACCCACACATTTCACAACCCCTTGCACACACATCACAGCCAAAACACACACTAACGTACACTAAAGCCCCTAACCAACACACTTATACATACTTACCTAAACTTACACCTATCCATTCACGCACAGCAGCACCAGAAGCTCCGAACTTTGATATTCTGAATTTCACACTTCTGGTGTTTCGCGATTTCAAGCTTTCGGCTATAGAATTTCGAAATACTGAAATTTAGGATTTAAGTATTTTGGGATTCTATAGTGAACCCGTATATATATATATATATATATATATATATATATATATATTTAGGAACAATTTTAATATTAATATTGTTTATTAATAAACACATTCTCAGACTGTTGAGCATTGAATTAAAATAGAACAGCATTGCTTCATCAGTCTAAGAAAAACTTTAATTTAGGACTAGCCAGTAGTTGTCATTAAGAAGAGTGCACTGATTTTAATATGTTATCTTTGCTAGGGCATTCTCCCAAGGAATTTTTTGTTTATGTTATGTTACAACATAGTTCAGTCATGCATTTTCTGTGCACTCCTAGAAAATAATGTTCATCTTAATTAGGATAGTTGACTTTAAAGCATGTCTTAACATGCATGCTGACTGGAAATTGTTTCTTATTCATTTCATAGAGCCACTTCATTTGTAACACATACTACTCAGTTGTTGCTTGTAATAATGTGCAAGAATGCACTCATGTGGAATGGTATGTCTGTTTGAATTTCTCTTTACATTTGACTAGTATTTCACAACTAATCCTTCTACAGGCATCATGTAGTAAGAATACCCACTGAACACTGTCTGTGATTCTAAGTTATAAATTGCCTGAAAGACATTCAGTGTTTATTATACCTCCATTCTGGAATCATTCCACAAAAACTGATAACGTGGTTGTGAAGAATACAGTGCATAAGTGTGTGTGTGTGTGTGTGTGTGTGTGTGTGTGTGTGTGTGTGTGTGTGTGTGTGTGTGTGTGTGCGTGTGTGTCTGTGTGTGTGTGTGTGTGTGTGTGTGTGTGTGTGTGTGTGTGTGTGTGTGTGTGCATTGCACTGTATACGCCCATTGTTTATGGCTCCAGGAAAAGATGAATGGCTCAGTAGCAGCACATTCTAAAATGAATGTAGACTGAAATAATTACACCTACACACACACACACACACACACACACGCACACACGCACACACACACACACACACACACACACACACACACACACACACACACACACACACACACACACACACATATTCAAATATGGTTACCATGCATTTTGTCGAACAATGGTTTGTTTGACAAATGTTAGGGGTGGTTGAGATTGTTGAACATCCAAACAGTCGAACATTCGATATCTTGAAGTGCCATTTCTTTGAATAACATGAGTGGGGTCTGGGAGGGGATTAGAGTAAGTATGTCTGTGTTTGGGTGTTAGGGTTAGGGTAAGCCTTAGATAAAGATATAAGTGTTGTGTGGCACCCTGTCCACCTCAGAAGTACATTTTAACCCTAACCCACCCACAACCCAACCCTAAACCCACACCATACTTTAAAAAAACTGCCCACAACTCTGCCACTATTCAGACAAATTAGAGGATAGTATTATCGGGGCAGTTTATTGTAAAGATCATGAAAGTTTCTTTTTTCAATCTTTCACAGGTTCGATGTTTAGGTAATTTGGCCTTATGCATGTGCAATCTTGATTTTGTCTGTGTTTTGTTTGACATGAAATAATTTGATCATACATAAGGGAATCAAATAGATTTCATAAACACATACACATATATATACATGTATCTATATCTATATGGGTCCACTTCTTAATTTTGAAAGATCACAATCTAGAAATTCAGAATATCAAACCCAGAATCTCAAAGTTGTGAAATTTTGAAAGTGGGAAGTAAAAAAAAAAAAAAAAACATGACAACTGCTAAAACCATGTTTTTGCAGGGGGGCAAGCCCCTATGCACCCCCTACACCCCCGCAAATTAAATATACTAACTCTGAGATCATGCTACAGTAAAGATAATGCTAATGTTCCCATTCTGTACTGTATTGCAATGTACAGAACCGTTCTCTTCACTGTACAGCGATCTTGGAGTTAGTATATTTAGGTCGCAGGGGGGTGGGGTGGGTGCAGGGGGGCGTGCCCACCTGCAAAAACATAGTTTTAACAGTTATCACTTTTTTTTTTTTTTACTTCTTACTTTTGAGATTTCACAACCTCGAGATTCTGGGTTCGATATTCTGACTTTCGAAATTGTGATGTTTTGAAATTAAGAAGTGGACCCATCTATATATGTATAAATATATATATATATATATATATATATATATATATATATATATATATATATACGGGCGTACTTTTCTTTATCAAATTACATCATCTCGAAAAAGAAAAGTAAGACCCCACTTCCCCGAAAGTGAACTTCAACGAAAGTGCACTTTCGCAAAAGCCGATTCACCGAATCAGCCAAAATAAAAAAAATAAAGATAACAAACACAGTTTTGCAGGGGGGCAAGCCCCCCTTCGCCCCCCAAACCCCCGCTACTTAAATATACTAACTCTGAGATTGCACTACAGTGGGGATAAGGAAGTATCCTTTTCCCCACTGTAGTACAATCTTAGAGGTAGTATATTTATGTAGCAGGGATGTAGGGGTGCAGGGAGGCTTGCCCCCCTGCAAAACTGTGTTTGCAATCTTTATTTTTTTATTTTGCCGATTCAGTGAATCGGCTTTCTCAAAAGTGCACTTTCGTTGAAGTGTACTTTCGCAGAAGTGGGCTCGACCTTCTGTTTGTCGATAAACTGTGCTTTTGACAAACAGAAGTAGACCCATTTATATATATATATATATATATATATATATATATATATATATATATATATACATATACAGAGAGAGAGAGAGAGTACAAATACACTGCAGCAATATTAGAGTCAGTACATTATCAACAGGATGTTTCTGGAATTAACTTCTGTCTTTGTCTATCATTCCTTTATTCCCTGCAAACTCTTGACATTTTCTGCAACACAATCTTCTGCAGAACTTGGTAAGAGAAGGGCTTAACTGTAACTCAGATGGAATTAGTCTAGTTATTTAAACTACAATCATAGGGAATAATGAGATAACAGATGTTTTCCCACTAACAACTTTGCATTTATCTATATGAACAGATGGTACATGATTATAATGCCATCAGTAGTGAAGCTCAAGAGATAAGGCATGCAATGATAATAAAAGATAAAGTGCATCTGTAATGATAGAGTTGTCATTTTTTGCCTCAAGACTAACAATCTTTTGAAATGATCGTGTTTTATAGGTGTTAAAAGTTGAGTATAAATGGAAACAAATTCTTTATGTTTGCTTAATGCATCCTTTTAGTTTTGGAGTAAGATATGACTCTTAATTGACAACTTTAAGTGTTAGCAGTTTTATTTTTTAACAGTATATTAATTTTTTGACAATACAAAATATTCAAGATACAATAGATTTATAAATATAAAATAAGAAAGAAAAAGTAAACTTTGTACAGAGAGTTAGCATTTTAGGTGATGTATTTTGTGATGCAAATCATCTGTAAACATTTTGTAAAGGCTCAAGTTTGCACGTATCCAGCTACCTAGACTTGCTGTATAGATAAATCTTCTGAATCAGATTAAATAGGTAGTCACCCTTTTTTTAATTTCTGAGTGAAGTTAACAATGCTATGGATTTTCTGGAGTATATTATATCGCTTGTTAAGGAGAACAAATACCATGGATACAGGCCATTCATTGTGAGTAGGGTATCTGGATGGTGCAGTGGTGCATCGATTGCATTGTCGCCTATCAGCAAGAGGTTCTCCATTTCAATTCTTGGCGGGGTGCCTTCTGTGTGGAGTCTGCATGTCCTCCATGTGGGTTTCCTCCCATGTTACAAAAATATATGTCTGGAGCATTTCTCCCCAGGCCTCTGCTGAAAATTGGCTTCATTCCAAGTCAGACTTTCCTGGTAAACAAATAATAAATAAAATCTGATGAGGCTTCTTGGCAGGAGTGCCTTCTGTGCAGAGTCTGCATGTCCTCCCTGCAGTCTAGTGAGTTTTAAAGACATGCAGGTAGATGCATGTGTGTATGTGTGTATCTTCAATGAAGGTTGGGTGCCGGGCTGGCAACTTGACACCATAAAAACTCCACTGTCAATCAATCTGCATATGGTGGTCCACTGTGGTGACCCCTAACTGGGAAAAGCCAAAAGACATTGCTTTTTTTGCTATTTGATGAGGAATACTGCTAGGACAAGGTGATACCACTCAGCTAGTGCTAGTCATAAATATCATGTGCCACGGAGTAGGGCTAATAGTCCATGATATTGTGCACCACTTTTTGTGATTCATAAAAAAGGCAACACAATGCAGTAAGGCCATGATATACAGTCTGAACATGGTAATAACACTTTGATTAAAATTAGACTGGTGAGAACAAGTTGGTCTGCACTTGCAGATATGTTAATTAGGATGCTTTTGGGACATCAGGCATTTAATCCCACTACATATTTTCTACCAACCAGAGATGACTACTACTGTCACCAACAGTCCCCTCCCAGAGACTGCATGTATATAAAGGCAAGCATGAAGTTCAGTTAACTCATAACCCTGTGGATTTGATAAAGTCATCTTTAAATGAAAGTGCTCATCCATTGAATAATAAAAGCATTTTGAAACCTGGAGAAGCTCACCTTATTCCTCTTGTAAGTAGATCTTGGTACACTGAGGAACACACTTCTCAACTGTCCAGATTTTCGAAGAATGTTTGGCTTTTTGCTTCATATTTTTGGTCTATTCCTCAAAAAAATTGTGGTTTTCTGGCAAATCACTGAGGAATAAAATAACTAAATAATGTCATACATTTAAGTTTCAGACTTCATTTCCTTCAGAAAAATGCATGCTAAGACAAATGTTGTTATTCTAGCAACTTTCTAAGTCCATAAGAGCAATATTTAAAATCTGTCACTATTTTTGGTCCTTCCTTCCCCATTATTTTAGGCTTTATCCAGATTTTTTGTGCTAAGAAGTGAACAGGTATGCAGAGGAGCTACCTAATCCCTGGGTTATTTATTATTTATTTTATATTTGTTTACCGGGAAAGTCCGACTGGACACAGGTCCTTTTTCAGTGGAGGCCCGGGGAGAAAAACTCCAAATACAGAGGCTACTTTTTACATAAGACAGTTGGTATACCTGGTATCATACATAACAGACCCATATTCCTACATCTACTGATTATAACATTGCTAAGTAGATTATATTCACAAACAGAATTTAATTCTAAACTAATAGGATTTTATATATATATATATATATATATATATATATATATATATATATATATATATATATATATATATATATATGTTTCATTTCTAAGGTAAGAATGAGATATGAGGTAATGAACAAGTGGAAGAGGGGCAGCTGTGAGTACAGGAGAGAAGGAAAAGGTATATTAAGGGACAATAATATGTGGATAGCGGTGGAGTTGGTAGAGAGCAGCAGGTGGTACAAGCATAAAACAGGGTATTCAGGAAAAAAGTGCTAGTATGCAGAAGATGGATATTAGGCTATGGGTGTAATAATTGTTAGTATAGGAAGGTGGAATGCATAGGTAAATCAGTTAGGATAGAGAAAGGAAGAGGACCCTTAGTGGAAAAACAGAGTCTTGTGAGAGAGGGAAGTGTTACTAGAGTAGTAAAGGAAGAGGTGCCTTAGGGCAGAAAGAAGAGTGTTTAGAGAGAGAGAAGTGTTAGTAAATTAGATGTACCTATAAGAGATTAGTCAGGGATGTCACAGTTACATAGCCAAAGATGTTGTAGATGGGATTTTAACACTTTTTTTGAAGGAGATAAAGGAAGTTAATGCTGTGATTTTGGGGGGAAGGTTGTTCCACTGCTTGACAACAGTGTTGCTATAGAGGGAAGTACCTGCGGGATTATTGGCTTTGGCAACTTCTAATAGGGTTTTTTATTTGACCGCAGAACTCTAGTTTTGGCCCTTGGGTGAAGTAGGTTTTGTAGACCCGGGGTTTTGTCAGGGGAGCGGAAGAGTTTGTGGGTTATTATAAGTTGGTTATAAAGAATAAGGTTGGGAAGTTCCAGCCAACCAAGAGTTTTGACAGCAGTGCAGTGATGTGTTCGATGAGGTGTGTTGGTTGCAGACTTGGCAATTTTATTACAGCATGTTTGAAGAATGGTAAGGTTGGATTTTGTGAGATTAGTGAATATTGGCGATTCATATAAGAGTGTGGAAATAAGGTAGGTACGTGTAATGGTGGCTTGGGTGGAGTCGTTTAGGAACTGTTTGTTCCTGTATAGTATGGCATATTTTTATGTACTTTCTTTATGGTGGTGGATATATGTATGTCAGATTTTATGTTGCTGTCTATGATAATCCCTAGCAGTTTTGTGTGATTAACTGGAGATATGACTGTGTTGTTACTGGAGGTAATGTTGAATCTGATATTATGGGAGGATTGTTGGGTGGGTGGGAAGATAATAAGCTGAGTCTCATTGGGATTTAATATTAATTGTGAGTCTGACAGCCAATGTTCAACAGCTAGAAAGGAGAACTGTGTTTGGTGGATGAGGGTCTGGGGGAGGGAGAGGCACAGATTAGTGTAGAATCATCTGCGTATTGTATGATGGAAGCATGGAGTGTGGCTGTGTGTAAGTTGTTGGTAAAAATAGAAAATAGAATTGGCCCTAGAATGGAACCCTGTAGGACTCCTAATGTGACTGGTAGCAATGTGGAGAGTTCCTGTTGCCATCTGACTGCCTGTTGTCTACTTGTTAGGTAATTTCTAACCCAGGAAATGGTAGATGGGCTTAGATTTAATTCTGTAAGTGTGTTGATGAACTTGTCATGGTTTACCATGTTGAAGGCCTTGGAAAGGACTTGTCTATGTGAAAGACAAAAGAGCCATAGTAGTGCTATGTGAAGGTCTAAAGCCCTGTTGTGTTTTTGTTAGCAGATTATGAGAGTTTAGGAATGTCATGACTTGTGAATGGGTACACACCTTTCAAGGATTTTGGAAATCCTTATATTATATCCTTATGTCATGTTATATCCGTTGGCTTGATAAGAAAACCAGATCTCTCTATCTATCCTTTGTTTTATATTTTGAATGTAGAGGTTCTCTGGTTCAATAATCGACTGGGGTGCCTTCTGTGCAGAGTCTGCATGTCCTCACTGTGGTCTTGTGGGTTTCCTCCGGGTGCTTCGGTTTCCTCCCACATCCAAAGACATGCTGTAGGTGGATTGGACACTCTAAATTGGCCCTAGGTGTGAGTGTGTGCATGTGTGTGCCTTCTGTGGAAGGTTGGGCGCCAGGCTGGCAACTCGACACTGTAAAACTCCACTGCCAATCATGAGCAGACAGGTGATCCACTGTGGCGACCCCTAACCGGGAAAAGCCGAAAGAAGAAGAAGAAATCATAAGCTTACTTAGGAGGGTAAGTAGGATTGTCAGACCTGTTACACCACTGGCAGTTTCTTTGATTTATTTCTCACTACCTTAATAGAAGAATAACCCTACCATCATGCTTAATTAATGAATTTTCTTCTTATGAATATCTCTTAGGCATGTCGGTGGAGCATAGGGTAACTGGGAACAGCAGCTTAATAAGGCACATAACTCATAACCACTGACAAAACATTATCGGACTTTACAAAGCTGCTGCTCCTGGCTGCATTTTGTGGATGTGTCGTGCTAAACAGCAACCTCTGCACATCCTCCACCTCGCCAGCAGTAGTAGCCTATATGTACTACAAAGTGGTGTAGAATGATGCACTCATTTGCACCATTTAAAACAATAAATATATCTTATGTACACCACCACTGTGTACTGCAACCTCAGTCTATGCATCATGGTACATAAAGGTACTATTCCAAATTGTGTGTGCAAAATATATACCCCTCAATTGCCCAGATTTTTACAGAAAGTCCATATTTTTGCTTCATATTTTTGGTCTGTTCCTCATAAAATCTGAAGTTTTCTGTCAAATTGGTGAGGGTTGAAGTCACTAAATAATTATAGACATTTGAGTTTCAGACTTCATATTCTTCAGAAAATGCATGGTAATACAAAACCTTTTATTCAAGCAAGAATATAACAGCAATATATAAAATGTGTCCCTATTTTTGGGCCCTTTGCCTCTCCCCCATTATTTTTGGTTTTGTCCAGATTTCTTGCTCTAAGAGGTTGAGAGGTATGAAAATGCATGTTGGCATCACTGCGCTGTATTTATGAAGCCAGGACAACATCTTATAGGGTCATAGGTAGGTACTAGGCTATTTGCCCAAAGGCATTTATAAGCCTAGCCGGAATGTGTTGGCTTTCGCCGCCCCCTTAGATTAGTTCCCTGTGCCTCTGTCCAGCAAAGCCACTGAAGTGATCCCTGGGGTAAACTTCCTTTTTCCCATCCACTCGTCAAAGTTTCTCTTGAAGAGCGTTAGTGAGGAGCTCTGCCTAATGTAGATTGGAATCTTGTTCCAGAGCATGGGAAGTCTCTGGGACGGGAATCTATCCCTCCAGCATGTCCTATTTATTGTTGTGGTGAGGTTTAGATCCCTAGAGCATGTGGCTCGAGGGGATATGGTTTTCTTTAGGTGGAGCATGTCCATCAATTCTGGGTTGGACATGGCCTTGTATGTCAGGCAGAGATCACCTCTGAGTATGCAGTAGGCGATTGAGTGCAGCTGGAGTTTCTTCAGTCGAGCTGCATAGGGCATCTGTTTGAGGCCAGTGATCATCTTGGTAAGGTATTTCTGTGGTCTTTCCAGCTGTTGCAGGTGTCTTGTAAGGTACATCCCAAATGGGGCGTTGTACAATGACCTCTTTTGATCTGGATGCAAACCCTTTTGTGATTAGGTGGGTCACATAGAAGGATTTTCTAACCACTTTAGCAATGTGATTATCAAAGGAGAGATTACTATCTACTTGGGTCCCCAGATTCCTTATTTCATCTTCTGTATTTAGGGGGCTACCACCTATGTGGTAATTTGTGGGTACTTTGTTTTTTCCAAAGGGGATGACTATGCACTTTTTGGCATTTAGCTTGAGGCCATGGTTTTGACACCAGGTATCTGTCTCAGTGAGACCCTTTTGGAGGATGTCTGTGTCAGTCGGAGAGTCAGTTATAGCCCCTAGTTTGCAGTCATCTGCGAACTTGGTCAGCCATAGTCCTCCTGTGCTTGCCTGTACCTCTGAGAAGTATATGCCGAACAGGAGGGGTACTAGGACTGAGCCCTGGGGAATGCCACTTGTAACCGGTTTAGAGTCAGACCTAGCTCCCACAACTCTTACCATATGGGTTCTGTCTGTGTGCCAGTTGGCAGCCCATCTCATGACTTAGGGGTTTATGTTCAGGCTGGTGAGCTTGTCTATAATACCAGAATGGGGAATCTAAATCTTGTAATCCAAATTTATGTCCTTGTTGATTACTGATAATGAGGATTATCATTGTTTCACATATTTACAATTCCATTAACTTGCTATAGGTCTCTAGGGTTTTTATAGGCTGCAGCATTCCACATCATGACTCAGATAACAAGTTAAGTTGACATGAAGTAGGTACTGTGAATGATTTGAGTGTTTAAAAAAAAACACTGAAAAGGAAGTTATGCCAGAAGATTCCATCCAACGATTTTGCCAGTGAGCATTTTTATTTTTAGTTCACAGAATAGGATATGGTATAATCTTTGTGAGCTGTCAGGTAAATCTGTGCTGTGGCTATTTTGGATTTCTTTGTTTATAATTTAAATATTTACTTTGTTTCTTGCCTTTTGCAGATGCTTTATTGCAATTGGTTTTACATTATGTGAATGTGTTATTTTATGTTAATTGTTTTCTTGGAGTTTTATGAAAGTTCTTGGTTACTGCCAGTTAGCAAACAATTGTGTTGTATTCTTGGACTGTAAAGAAATGAACTATATCTGAATTTTACGAGGATCTGAGAAGTACAATTTTTATTTCATTACATAGCTAAAATGCTTTTGAAATAGCTTAAAACAGAACCTATCAGGGCCACTAGAAACCCTCTTTAACCACAGCCTCCTGATGGGATTTTTCCCAGAGGAATGGAGGACTGCAACAGTCGTCTTTCTGCACAAGGGGGGACATCCAGCTGTTCCAGCAAACTACGGTCCCATGAGCTTCACCAGTCTTTTCTGGAAGGCCATGGAGACTTATCATGGACCTGATCAATAACGACTTGGGAACTCTCCAAACACTAGACCCGATCCAATTTGGCTTTGTCAAAGGGAAGTCTTGCCTGCTCAGTTTGGTGGACATCTTTGAGAAAGTCACTAGGGCCATGGCTGATGGTAAAATGCTACACATCTCTTATCTAGAACAGGACAAATCTTTCAGCACAGTCCCCCACTTGGGGATCATAGATAAACGTATTTAGTTAGGCATAAACTTCTACATTGTCAGATGGATAACAAACTGGCTCACTGACAGGACACATGTTGTCTGGAAAGGTGAATCCACCTCCAATATGAAACCTGTTACTAGCGGCAGCCCACAGGGACTGAGTGTTGGAACCCCTCCTGTTTGGCATATACTTCTCTGAAGTGAAGCCCAATGCTGGTGGTCTCTGGCTCACCAAGTTTGCCTATGACTCTAAGCTGGGAGCAGTCACTGTCATTTATTGGCCTATTTGTAGGATGTCAACATTGTTTGGTGAATCAAACGACTGGTGCCAAAGCCATGGTCTGAGACTAAATGCTAAAATATGGTACAAATGTGTAATTATACCTTTCAGTAACTCAGACATCCCTACAAATTAAACTATTGATAGCACACTCCTAAATGTAGACTCAGTGATGAGAGACCTAGGAACAAATAGATAGCGGGCTAAACTTTGACCACCAGGTAGCTACAGCAGTGAGGAAATCCTTATGTGTGGCACTAAGTAAAGGCATGGCATTAAGATCAAAGGAAGTCATAGTGCCATTGTACTCAGCCCTTATTAGGCTCATAATCAAGTACAATGCTCCCTTATGCATGTACCTAACCAGGCACTTGCACCAACTGGAGTGGCCCCAGAGGCTTATCATTAAAAAAATACAAAGTGTAAGACACATGTCTTATGCTGTCTGACTAAAGGCCCTATCCCTTTACTCCATCACATTTTGTTTATTGAGAGGTGATTTTTGCCTGACCAAGAAGGTATTCTCTGATCCAGAGATGATAAAAATGTTACATATTTGCAAGAAAAGTTATACAAGGGTTACACATTTCATGGACTTGAACCTTATCTGTGGCTCTAACAGAACATGCTGGAGGGACAGATTCATATGCCAAAGGCTACCTCATCTATAGAGTAAACTTTCCATCTTCATAAAACAAAGCCTGTTACTCACTCTCTTCAAAAAGAATTTGGATAAATGGACGAGAACTGTAAATTCACTACTGAGGTACTGCCCATATCTCTTATGGACAGAGGCAGTCTGCAAAATGACTCAGGGCTCCAAAATCCAAAGATCTACTACCCTGATATACTACCCCATCCCATAGCTGAGGAATTAAGGCATAATATTGTCATATCCTGGGTATTATTGGCTACGATTGTAAAGGCTGTTGTGCCTTTAACCTAGTAATCGCATATGAACCTATGTACCTATAAGATAAGCAGGGCTGGATAAGTCTAATCTGTATGAATTTCCAGACAAACCTATCCTGTGAACATTTTTGTATACTTGGTTTATAGTTTGAATGCTTGCATTATTTCTTCTGCTCCTCTTATATTGCAGTTTGTTTTATTTCAAATTAATTGTTTTACTTTAAATTTGTTTTGTCTTAGAGCTTAAAAAAGCTCTTGTCAAGGACCAGTTAGCATACATTTGTGCTGAATTCTTTAACCACAAAAGGGTTAGCTCTGAATTGTGAAAAGACTGGAGAAGCAACATTATTATTTAGGGTAAGTAGAGGTGGGCAACGTTTATTCTCTATCAGCTACAAGGCGAAGCTGACACAACTACTCACACTGGCTTTAGAGTTCATTCTTCTGGAATCAGAGTAATTAGGAAGTAAGATTTTAAATTTCTGAGTGATTTTTTTTCTCATCCTACGCACCCTATCTGTGCTGTGCCTTTAATCTCAGCAGGTCTTGAATTGCCCACCCTTTATGAAAATTTGAATTTAGAAGCTCCTCCCAGTTTTATCCCACCTTCGCATAGTAGGAAGACCCGTCTCTTGGACTGATAATATTTAAATTAGCTCCCCATTTATATCTTCCCACATACTAGATGCACGCTGCAATATTTATAGCTTTTCCCTCTTTCCAGGTTACTTTTTAAAATCAGCTCAACCTTGCTTCCGCACTATTACATCTTCCCAGCGTTAAATTAATTGTACCACTGGCCACGTATCTGCTGTATCATATGCTTCATTCAAATCCAACCTGTAATCTGCTGGCAGTCCTATAAAAGTAGTATTGTGACACTTAGCAAATCATTCCACGCTGAAATGTCCAGTCCCAATTTTAGGGGTACAGCGATATCTCATACAATTCATACTTAAATTCACTACTGTATGACAAGAGGTCAGGCAACTTTAATTTGGATAACAGTGTAATTGTCTGTTGAGAGATCAGGAACTATATTGTTCTCCTACTAGTATAACTACATAATTATTAGAACATAGTATTGTCTCTGTATATCTAATTATAATACTATTAATCTCCCTATACAGTTTTATTGAGGTTTTTCTTGTTGGGCTTCACTGAAAATGAGTACTGCATGTCAGAGTATCCCAGTAAATGAACATAAATAAATAAATAAATAAAATCTGCAACACCTAGTGTGAAATGACTGATTGCAGGAGAGCCTCCAAACTGCTTCTCAGGAACAATTTTGGGACTGATGTTACTGTTTGGCGGTGTGTGTGTGTGTGTGTGTGTGTGTGTGTGTGTGTGTGTGTGTGTGTGTGTGTGTGTGTGTGTGTGAGCTCGTGCATGCAAGTGTTCTCCAATGGGAAACTCTTCAGTTTACATTTTAGACAACTGCATAGCTCAGTGCACTTACCAAGAAAAGATGACAAAAAAAACTACATATCTCAGCAACACCTGGGGTGGGACTATTGATTACTACAGAGCAAGTCTGTAACTTGTTTCTCCGTAACTGGCTTTGGATTAGTGATATTGCTTTGCTCATGGTGACAGCAGCAGAATCACACTGATTTGTGGCTCCTTGCATCTGTGATGAGCTTGACACTAGTAGTGAGCAGGTAGTAGCAATTGATGAATTGTTATTGTTTCTAATTCGTGGCAACCCTTGCTTAATTCGTGCAGTAAAACCTCCAACAAAGACAGTACTGGCCATATGATGGACTCAGGGTTTTCTCATAGCTCTTTCTTTGCCAGTCAGCTGACTATAGGAGATTTAAGACAGTCAAGCAACTGCTTCATGTTTAATGAGAACTCTTTATTCTGGATCAGTCTGATTCTGTTGTCAGGAGATGTAAGTACTTAATTTGGAAGCTGAAGCTGTCTCTTAACAACACTCATGACCAGTAAACAGCAGCACAACACATTGCCAACATCAGCTGAGGCTGTTAAAAAATGTCTGCCTAAGCATTGCAGGCCCCAACACAGCAAACCTCAGCCACCCAGGAATTCATTGGTATGTCCTTCTCATCCTGCTCCCATGCATAGCTACATTACAGATCACTAAAAGTATAATCTTGCTTCTGTAAGATCCCAATTACCTGTAAGGAGTCAAAGGGTGCATGTTGTTGGTGATTCCATACATAGGTTCATTTGGCACAGCACTCATGTCAGATACATAGATTTTTCAAGGTGAGGTTAGTCTCCAGACAATAATCACATACAATATCCACCCTCAATGGTCACCAGCCTGCCACAAGAAGGGCAAAGCAGGTGATGTTTCTGATGAATTTTTGGGCACCCATCCAATTGCCAAGGTCTGCCATAAAGGAAATGAGGGTATTGCTCTGTTTTATATATAATGCAAGATTATTCTAGAGATTAGAGAAGCAATGGAAAATAAATCTTTCCCATCAGTATGTTATTTATTTGTTGATGGAAATCCACACATTTAATTCAAGTGTTTGTAGAGTCATTTTTTTAACAGTATGGAGTGCTAAACATAAATCACTGAATAGGTTTCTGTAAGAGACAGAGGGTAGGGATAGACCTTCCGCATGTTTTACTAAAAGAGAGTTTTTTAGGAACCACTAAAGTCTTTCTTGCTGCATGATATGCTCGGAAATACATATTAAAATGGTTACTATATTCTGTAACCAATTTAATTACATCAGTGTAGAGAGGAGCAATAACTTCTTCTGACCTAGATGATAAATCTTTAGCTATTAACTGGCCTAGATTGAAGGATCTCTTGATTTATATATAGCAGCCAAGGTACTCAGAGTTGTTTATGAAGACGCCAAGATCTGTGGTGTTCATAGCAGTCTGGAAAAGGGTGCAGTCTATGCTGTAAGTTAGTGCTGAAATGTATTTACTCTTCTTGGAAATAAAATGCATTTCTAATAAACCATTGATATGCATGATTTAAACCTGTGGTCATCAGCAAATTTAGTTTGCCATGTTTCTGGGTTAATGGTTTTGAAATCAGAGAAGTAGATTCCAGACAGAAGTACTAAGCCAAGGGGTACTACTAGTCACCTTCTTTGCTTTATGAGGTGGCACCTGCAACTTTAACTATGTGAGTCCTATCTGTTGTTCATAAGTTAGTACTAAGCTAACCACCCTTGTCTAACCAATTACCCCATGTGAGAATCAAACCCTGCAATTTGTGTCTGTAAGATAAACACCTTAACCATTATGACAACCTCCCACCCTCCCAAGCTTTGTACCATTTGCTTATCCATATTACAACATAATGGTCTAGATGTAGGCTTTTAAGCCTACTTACAACCACAACATGGGGAATAGTGCCAGTGTAAGGCTTTTTTAAGGGGGGTAGCTGCCACTGCACCCTCATGTGGGTTGTCATCACACGACCCCTCCAAATGTCAATATACCTACTCCAAGATTACACAACAGTGAAGAAGAGAAAAAACAGTCACGGAAAGCTGTTTTGATGATTATACTTTGGCAGATATCAAACTACTGGAAAGGCCCTAGAGGTTCCTAACTAAGAAAATGTCTGGTTTCAAAACCCTAAGCTGTCAGAATATACCAGAAACACACTGTCTCTGTATTCAGTATCTTGCAGACTGCTAAGGTGAGATCTATACCTTGCCTTACTTGCCATTTGGGACCCCGTGGTCCTGGAACTTTTCTACCTCTGCAACTTGAATAACCCTCAAATACTAGAATCTTCACCAGCAGATAAATAAAACAAGGTAGAGGGATTGGTTCATTAGACAGTGCTTTCCACACATCTGAAGTAGACTGTTGCTGAAAATAAAGCAGTGTGGTACGTTATCTTCCTTCAAATAGGAAATGCATAATCAGATGGGTATTCATAAATTTACCCTGGGCTTGACTGGCTTGAACCTTCTCAAGAGAGAAGGTACAGTCTGAGTGTGAGTAATGGCAAGGCATAATTGGTCAAAGAACTCAACTGTCTTGACTCCCTGTGATCCTGTGACTACACTTCTATTCACTAGGGTTCATTTAGTGGTCTTGGTGCTTGATAGTGCCGTTGGGGAAAGAAAAGAGGGTTGAGGTTTGACTATTCACTTAGTTTTCAGAGGGAAGTGACAGAGGTATGATGTAGTGAACAGAGGAGTTGCTAGCTATTCTGGTGTGTGCCTGGTGCCTTCCTACCATCTGGCACCCCCTCCTCCACTTTTAAGATGAAGAGCAAAAAAAAAAAAAGTTCTGTTCCCTTATCTAGCCCCTTCTTCTCAATTCATACTCCTTAACTTGTAGAATAAACATACACACACACATACATACAAAAAGTTCTGTTCCCCTATCTAGCCCATTCTTCCCAATGCATACTCCTTAACTTGTAGAACACACACACACACACACACACACACACACACACACACACACACACACACACACACACACACACACACACACATACACAAAGTTCTGTTCCCCTATCTAGCCCATTCTTCACAATGCATACTCCTTAACTTGTAAAATAAACACACACACACACACACACACACACACACACACACACACACACACACACACACACACACACACACACACACACACACACACACACACACACACACACACACACACACACACACACACATACACACGCACTCATGCACACACACACACACACACACACACACACACACACACACACACACACACATGCACGCACGCACGCACACACACACACACACACACACACACACGGCTCTGTTCCCCAGTCTGATGCTCCTAACGTAAGGAGTAATAGAGGATGATTTATTTTCAACCTGTACTCTGCTGCTGCTGAAAAAAAAGCAAACAAAACAAGCAACAAAAAAGCTGCTCTTAAACTGTAGCAAATAATTTGCAGCTCATCTTTTCATTCGAACAAGTGAACGTTTGAACAGCTGTATATCTACAGTCTGCATATGAATTTCTTTCTCTGTGTCCAAGCTCCTAAAGTTGTTAGTTAATGACAGCAATGTCCTAGCTTTACTGTTGTAGCTGCTGCTGAGAAAATGGATTTTTATGAAATGGTCAAAGCAAATTTAGAAGTGGAGTATATATATATATATATATATATATATATATATATATATATATATATATATATGTGTGTCTCTTGATTTTTTGTGAAAGAGTGGTAATCATTTTCTTGCGTTTCTTGTACTAAGAAAGTGATATTTGCAGTTTGTCACTGCTTCTTTAATACAGTGCTCTGGTTACATCAGTACATTTCAGATGTCCCCATATTTGCTTTAAATTTTTGTCCTTTCCCTCATAACACTCTTCATTTTCAGGTAAATCACTCAATATTACAGTCAGACAATAACGCAAGACATGAGAGTTTCACACCTCATTGCTTAGAAAATATGTGTTGGTGCAAAATCTGTTGTTCTGTTAACTTTTAAAGTGCATTAGAGTAACATTTAAAACTTGTCCCTGAGTTTTAGACTTTGTCCACTCATTATCTTTGTAAAAAAGTTGCAAACCTTGCAGAAACTAACCATATTAGGCCAGATAACAGAGGCAGTTCAATGCTGGTATATTATATAACTGAGGTTATTAAGAAAATTTAATTGAACGGTAACCTATCTGGACAAAGATCTTCTGAGAAGCCTATCTGCTAATTGTGTGTGTGTGTGTGTGTGTGTGTGTGTGTGTGTGTGTGTGTGTGCATGTGTGCACGTGTTTTTTGTGTGTTTGTTTACTCATGCATATGGGAAAAGTGAACACTTTAATGAATAAAATTATAGAATTTGAGAAAGAGAGATGCTGAGTGAGACATTGCTCAGAAAGACACTACAGATATGCTAAGTACTCAGAAATAAACTAAAGACAACATTAAGAACGTTATGTGTGATAAACTGCTAAAACATCTGTGTAATAAATACATCTGGTCATCGTCTGTCAGTCTATTTTCTTGCATGGGCACCATTTTTTCTTCTAAAAGTCTTCTGATTTAATTAAATTCAATTTACTTTTTCTGGTTAGTCAGTCAGAGCTCAATAAAATATGATTATATTGCTTATATCTTACATAATTTTCTTACTTAAAAAAAATGTTTAAACTTGTGTCTATTGAAAGTGGGAGAAGTTATGATATTAGATATCCAAATACTGTCCTAACTAGTTGTCCAGATTTTTGGGCAGATATCCCTACTTTTCAAGAGCCCTTGTACAGATTTCCAATGTCTGCAGGCTGAGGGATATGGCCTATGATCTTAGCCCTTTGTTTCCTCATTATAGTTGGCTTTGCCCAGAATGCTTGAGTTAAGAGGTTGAGATAGTGAGAAAGGGATTACTTATTCAAAGGCAAATTAAGTACAATAGCAATTCAAAGAGAAGATGTACGTAACACATCAAATATAACAAGGGTTGACACTAAACAGTGCAGAAGGCAAGCTCAATATGCAAGGGCTAAAGATTCTGAGAGAGAGGATGGGGAGAGAAGGAAGATCCAAAGGGCAGCAGGAAAGAGAAAAGTAAAAAAAAAATAGATAGATTAGATGCAGATTAGGCATTTTATTTTATCAGGAAAAGGAAAAAAAGCTGTTAAGTTATTCCCCAGCTGTAGTTATCGGCCTTCCTATTCAGAGATACAGAGTATGGATGCAGATAAGAAGACGCGCTATGTTTGGTATGCCACTCTTAACTGGTGCAATTTATTAATCGAATACTGTGGTCTCGCTGTCTCTCTGTGGTTAGTTTTCAATGCTCCCTCCCTGTTCTTGTTGTGGTGTTAATCTTGGCGGCTTTGGAATTGCCCGCTCCTGATGTAAATTTGTGTTTGGTCACTCCTTTTGGGCCCATCTCATTTGCTCACTCAGCTGAGTACAGTGAGATCATATTTTGATTTCAGACACTCCTACCAGTCCCATCTCTTCAGCTCTCTCCACTGTGTACAGAGAGCATATGGGAAGGACAAACCCTGAAGTCTCTTCATCTTGTTCTGGTCCCTCCCTCTCCACTAAAAAAAAAAAAAAAAAAAAAAAATATATATATATATATATATATATATATATATATACTTTATTTAGTTGCTCTTACTGTAACTGTCTTCTACCTTCTTTATTACCGTAGTTTGCTGTTCTGTGTGCTCTTAAGTGTTCAAGTGCTCTTATTATGCACTTATTATTGCTTGTTAGCAGCCTGATTAAATTTACATGCTATTCTAAGCATCTTAGTTTTGGTTTTAGCACTTGTGCATCAGGCCAGTTATTTTACATTTAGGGTTTTTGTAGACAAACCCTTATCAAACCCTGCTCTTCATAAGTCCGCCAAGTATTCAGAGCACTATGTCTGGACAATTCCCCATCAGTTTCTCCTGCCAGCCTGGTCGACATTTGCATACTGAGACAGTGTAGCAACAGTCTCATGTTCACGGACAGTCCCTTTCTCCTAACACATAATTCTTTTACTTGCGAGAGATGCATTTACATCAATAAGCTGGAATCCATGCTCTCTCACACCACATTCAGTACTCCTGACAAAGAGGAGATTGCCAGCAACACCACACCACCCACATCACAGAGTCACAGACCCACCTATACAGGGGTCCTCAACAAAAACTTACCTAAACAACAGAGATCCCCAAAACACATTCACAAACATTCCACACACAACACCAATCATATCACACACAGTAGTCAATACACCAGCGTCTCATAAACACAGCCCATTAGGCATAACAATAAACCAATGCAGTCCATAAGGCATAACAATAAACCAAACATACTAGTCATTGGTGACTCAATAGTCAGACACACTAATGTCCCCCTCACCTGGCTCAACAAGGAAAAGGTCACAATAAGCTGTTTGTCAGGTGCTAGAATCTATCACACCATGCATGCACTTAAGTCTCTCCACAACAGGTACAAGTATGACTTCGTCATTGTCCATGTTGGTGTGAATGACTTGTAATGTACCTCTCTGGACTATATAAAGAGAGGCATGACTGAGCTCTCAGAGTATGTCCTCCAGGCAGGTATGACCCTAGCCCTAAGCAGCATCCTACCTTCACCAAGAATGATACCACAATACCAACAAAAAATGATTGACTTCAATGATTGGCTTAGTTTTTGGTGTCTTTCCAAGGGGATCCAGTATCTGTCTGCATGGGATGACATGGTTGACAGGCCTTGATGCTGTACCAGAGATGGCCTCCATCTGTCACCCCTGGGGTTCCGGATCTTGGCCAAGTCTCTTGCCTCACTCATTGTGCCTTTTTTAGGCTATGTCCCAAAAACAAATTTTCCAACATGAAAGATCTGTCAAAAAGCAAATTGAAGGTCAGGCTGCTCAATGCTAGAAACTTTAATCTGAAAATGCACTCACTAGAGGCTCTACTCACACTGGAAGATGCTGATGTCTGTGCAGTCATGGAAACTTGGTTCAAGGCTGCAGAGAGCACCCCTGCCTTACCAGGCTATACCTCATTCCACACTTTCCGACCCCAAAATGAGGTTGTAAAGACTAAGGGTGGTGGAGATTCTATCTTCATTAAAGACAGGTACACATCCAGACTGGTTTACTAGCATGACAAACTGGAATTACTCCAAGTGCAACTGACAGTTGGCAAGACACCCATCCCAATTACAGCCAGCTATAGACCCTCCTCCATGTCTCAGGACACCCACTCCTCCTACCTGGATCTACTTGACTCCATCAAGGTACCTCCTAACACCTTGATCCTTGATGACTTCAACTACTCCACCATAGGCTGGGTGAACTATTCCTATACTAATACACTAACCCACTGATTCGGTGACTTCATCAACTCTAACACACTAGACCAGCTGGTCTCATCACCCATAAAGGGAGGTAACATACTAGACTTGATTCTCACCAACATGGGTAACTGCTGCACCACTCCCATAGTATGTTCTTACCTGATGAGATCAGATCATCAGTCTGCCTCATTCGAAGTTTCTATTCCATCCAACCCCTTCCCAGCCATAACCTTGCTAAAAACATTCTCAAAAGCTAACTACAACCTCCTAAGGGAGGGTATCAGCAGCTTCACACCAACGCTCCCCTCAGATGATGCAGACAACTATGCTGAACAGTACACCAGTGCAGTATACAAGCACCTGTACAACTGCATGGACTCAGTCATACCCATCAGAACTAAAACCTGCTCTTCAAGGAAACACAAACCTACCTGGTGAACATCCTCTATCAACAGGCTTTACAACAAAAGGAAAACCTGTTGTCCTTGGGTAAAAAGGAACAAATTCCAAATTGGAAAAACTCTCTCCTCCCCCTCAACAAGCAAATTAGATCACTAGTGAAAAAATCCAAAGCCAATTATGAGTTGAAACTAGCCTCTGAAACAAAGGGAAATCACAAGTCCTTCTTCAGTTAGGTTCAGAACCTCCATGGCAAAGCCCAAGCTTGTTCCGAATTAGTACTTAGTGATACCATTTACACTGATCCTGATGACTTAGCCAACCTGCTAGCTGATAGGTTCAGCGCAAACTTCACCCCCTTATTGCGCACCCAAAGGCCCAGTCGACATCCCCGATACTTGTCTCACACCTCACATCTCCATAGATTAAATGTTAAAGGCCCTATCCAAGGCAAAGAACACAGCTTCCATGGGACCTGACAGTATCCCAGGCTGTATTCTGCACCATCTTCAACAAGAACTATCTTCGCCATTGAGCACCCTATTCAACCACAGCCTAAGTACAGGCTTCATTCTAACAGAGTGGAGAACCGCCATTGTCATCCCCTTGCACAAAGGTGGTGCCACAATTGACCTGGGAAACTATCACCCCATTAGCTTGATAAGTTTGATCTGTAAAGCCATGGAGTGTAGTATTATGGATCTCATAAACCAGGACATAGGCAATCTCCAAGAACTTGACCCCACCCAATTCGGATTTTTCAGGAGGAGATCTTGCCTATTGAACCTAGTTGACTTATTTGAGACTGTCACCAAGGCCCTGGATAAGGGAAAATCAGTACCTACAGCTTACCTTGACCTGGCCAAGGCCTTTGACACAATCCCCCACTCAGGCATCATCAAAAAGCCAACATAACTTGGTGTTAATCCCTTTCTCATCAGATGGGTGGCCAACTGGCTCACAGATAGGATCCACAAGGTCAAAATAGGTGCCACAACCACTGACAGTAGACCTGTCACTGGTGGTGTTCCCCAGGGATCTGTCCTGGGACCTCTACTGTTTGGCATCTACTTTTCAGAGGTCCAGGCAAAGACAAAGGGTCTGTGGCTGACCAAGTTTGCAGATGACTGTAAGTTGGGTGCTGTCATTGACTCCCCATATGATGTTAATATAGTGCAAGAGGGTCTCACAGCTACAAATAACTGGTGCCAAAGTTATGGCCTTAAGTTAAATGCAAAAAAATTTATTAGCATACCATTCTGCAAAGACATGGCCCCTACTGATTACCACACCAACAGCAACTCCCTAAGCACACAACCGTGGTGAGAGACCTGGGTACTCATTGACAACAATCTCACATTCGACCATCATGTGGCAGCAGTGGTCAGAAAAGCCTTTTACTTGGTTCATCTTATAAGTAAAGGGATTGCATCCAGAAAAAAGGAGGTTATTACGTCTCTGTACTCCTCCCTCATTAGACCTATAATTGACTATAATCCCCCATTTGGTATGTACCTCTCCAAACACCTGTACCAACTGGAAAGGCCACAGAAATACCTCACAAAGAGAATCTATGGCCTCCAACACCTGTCCTAAGCAGATAAGCTCAAATCACTATCACTTTACTCGGTCTCATACAGATTGCTCAGAGGTGATCTGTATCTCACCTACAAGGCAATATCGGATCCTGTCCTACTAGAGATGCTCCATATCCGTAAGTCTAACTCCTCATGCATTACCCACTTGATAGGCCTAAATCTAACATGCAACATCAACAAAACCTGCTGGAGAGACAGGTTTGTCTCTCAGAGGCTGCCCTGTCTCTGGAATAGACTTCCAATTTATGTCAAACAGAGTACCTCGCATATCCTCTTGAAGCACGACTTTGATGAGTGGATGGGAAACCACAAATTTGTCCCAGGGATTCCACCTGTGTCTCTCATTGACAGGGGTGATAGGTGCTGACTGAGGTTTCTTTTTTGGTGATAAACTCTTGGCTAGGCTTGTAAGGACCCCAGGGCCATTAGCCTAGTAACCTCCTCCTATGAATTTATAGATGGGAATCATAGTTGTCCAGGGCCGTACAACATACATCCCAGTTTTGTGAAGTGTACACTGGAGTATATAGTACACTACTGAGGTGCACTTTGTGCTCCTTCTGTCAGGATGGGGAGAATCTGTGTGGAGTGTAACAGTTGTTGCAATGTGTAGTATATTAACTAAGGTATGATAGCTGCATTGTGCACAGTCATCATGCTTAGGTGATATTATTAAAAATGTTGCACTCTTTAGTCATGAGGCAGATTGGAGTTCATTATCATAATATGGTAACAAGGAGATCTGGTGCTGTTTAAGATTCCAGTGACAGGAGCTTACCAATATCAGTGTGCTGGAGGTGCAACAAGGGTGAGGTAACAGGTTTACCTGCACCCGTAAGGGACTCCATTTCCAGTAGGGAATTGTCTTAGCATGTAATGGAAGTGAAAGTACCTAGCTGTAGTCTTGCAGGTTGCTCTTTTGGGACCATCCAGTACTCCAGCAGTGCTGCAATTGTGAATTATGTATGACTGAGGGGAGATAATAGTAAGCATATGTACTCTTTGTACACAGTATAATGCCTACATCATGGGGCAAGATTGTTTATAATGCCTTGCTCCATGTTATATAACTCTTTATTAACCTCTAACATCTTTTGTGTGTTGATATACTGTAAATCAGTCCTTCTCCACTGTGCATCCAAATTTATGAATGGGACCCGGATTCTTGTGTCGCTATACTAGGTTCTTAGCTTCCTTTACAATTCCATTCACTAGTGCACATCATGTCTACAAAAAAGATGGTCCAAATGCCAACTCTGTATATTAATTTTTGCTTCAAGAGGGAGGCAATATGGGAAGCATTAGGTAAACAATGCTTCCCAAAGAGAATGCATCTTTACAGAGACTATTTGTTTATTCTAAATATTTAATTTATTTAGCTGTATACACTAGAAACAATGAAGTACAAAGAAGGCTGATGGAAAAGCAACACATGCATAAACATTGGTTAAAATGAAAGAAGGTACTTAAAGTAATATACATGCTCCATTTTTTTAATTTAATTTTATTTATTTTTGTTGACTGAGAACGTCTGACTGGGTAGGAAAGTCCACTATCAGCAGAGGCTCATGGAGAGAAGCTCTACAGAATCAATATCTTTACAAAATTTATAGCATAAAATACATAAATGTTTCATGTAACATTAATATTTACAAAAATTGTAGCTTAGAATCTGAGTTATTTAACATGGTGTTAAAATAGATTATGCATTCACATGATAGTACAGCTAACACCAAATATCATTACGAGAAATTGCAGCAAATATTTTAGAACTATTTCACATGTTACCTCAGTTAGTTTGGCTGAATTGTATATACAGATATGGTAACTGTTAGGGGTGGATGTTGTTTATGCACACATACTGAGAGTAGAAGAGGAATATATTCCTAGGAAGTAAAAGTATTTATAAAAAAAAAAATAGTTTAAAAAAAGAAGGAGTAAATTGTAATATACTGGAAGAGAAATCCCCATGGAGGTTAGTTAGTCAAATTAAAAAAGTGGATACAGTGGGCGTGAGGGAAGGAGAAAGTAAGAAAGAAAGAAAGAAAGAAAGTGTTGGATGGTGAAGCTGGAGTATATAAAATAGATGGTAAGAAGGGAGGAGAGGAAGGGAGAGGCAAATGATAAAAATATTCTTGTATAAAGCGTCTTTCAATGATGCTCTAAGAGACGTAGTCCTGTGATTGTGACAATTATCTAGTTTGCTTATCCTGGTATGAAACATGTACAAAGCCAGGTGTTGCTTAGGAACTGTTTAAGCTGGATTTTGAAACATATTATCTTGTGTGTCAGGTAGAATGTTAGAGGGATAGAATTACATAGTTTTGAGATGTAGTTGGAATACAAGGAGTCTCCTGCTTTGCTAACGGACTTAGTTGTAAGCAGGAGGGATTAATTGTTAGATTGCAGACCTCTGGTACAGAATTACTATTGTAGTATGTTTTGAAGTGCAGAGCATTTTTCTACATATGGATAACTTTGTGTGCCTTGTCTAATGGAGAATAAGATGAATAACTGGGTAATTATAGCTAATTCAGCTATTTTAAGGTGGTGCAATTATGTACTTAATATGGGGAGTTTGTAGCAAATTTAACTACTTTATTTATAGCAGGTTTCTAATTTCATTTTTTTTCCAGTTTTGTTAGATTAGTTAGAATTGGAGATGTGCACAGAAGAAATGGGAGTAGGTTTTATCTGGCAAATTGCAATGGATTTTCTGGTACTATCTGTGAGATATTGCTTAGTCCTGTAGAGGGAGCCAAGTTTCATGAGTGTTTTTTTTATGACTTGATGGAGGTGCTTGACAAAATTTTAGTTGGTCATTGATTAGGATTTCCAGTTATTTAGTTTGAGGAACTGCTTCAATTTTAGTGTTGCTGAGTATATATGGAATGCATGTTTTAGGTTGTTGTATTTCTTAAGGGTAAACAGTGTTAACTATATTTTATTTTGGTTTATGAGTAAGTGGGAATTTACTCACCATGATTCTATAGCAGAAAAGGTGAGCTGGGATGATGTTTTGATGTTTTGGGGGAGTTAGGCCAAAGAAGATGCATGTACAATCATCTACATATTGTACAGTGGTAGCAAATTTGCATGCACTATGAAGACTGTTAGTGAAAATACTAAATAGGAGTGGACCTAGCATTGATCCTTGTGGGACTCCAGATGTGGCTGGGAGAGACATGAATGTTCTTGGTGCCATTTAACAGCTTTATGTCTGCTGGACAGATAGCTATGATACCAGGACAAAGAAGACTGACTTGGTCCAAGTGATGAGAGTTCAAGGAGTTTTTGGTGCAAGGCTGCATTGAAAACTTTTGAAAGACCAGCAAAGAGGGGTGAGACTAGTTTACCTTAATTTCTATTTTGATTTATCATACTAGTGAAACTAAGGGAGGCAGTGGTTATGTTATGGCTGGGACCGAAGTTGTGCTGTGTTTTGGATAAGAGATTTTTCTTAGTGAGGTGATTGATAAGCTGTGTGTAGACATACATTTCAAAGATTTTTGATAATGGTTAGAAGATTTCAATGGTTCTGTAATTTGAGAAATCAGTGGAGGTGCCACCTTTGTGCAGTGGAATAATGTATGATATGTTCCAGATGGCATGGTTTTCTGTTATTGAATGGTTTATTAATATGGAAATGGGAAGTGCCACAGTATCTGCTGCTAGTTATAGTTTTCCATCAGACATGTTATCAGCAGCTAAGATTGTTGGTTTTAGATTATGTAACATTTTTCTCATACTGGAAGTTTGTACAGGTTGAAAATTAACTACAATAAAACTGTGTTGTTGGTTAATGGGGTTGGTGTGTGTAGGGGATGTTTTTTGTTTAAAGAAAGAATAGTGTTTGTAAAAGTATGAATTAAATTGGGATGTCATCCTTGTTGTTAGTGGTTGTAGGGGTGAGAGTGGTAGATTGATCACAATGGAGAAGATTTTTGGCAGTTGATCAAACTAAATTGGGGTTGTTTATGTGTTTCAGTTGGAGTTCTAAATCATTCTAATTGTTTTAGATAGGTTTATAACTTGCACAAATGTTTGGAAAGTATCTTGCATTTTGTTTATCTATCAAAGCATCTAATATTTGTCTAAGTAGTTGCTTAGTTTCCTTGGTCAGTCAGGCTATGGGGAGTGATTTGACTCTGTTTTGTTGAAGTGAGAAACAGCATTATCTAAGTCCAATGTGTTAAGTGAACTCCATTTACAGAGGTAAAGGGAGTAGATGAAGGTGTCTTTGTTAAAGTTAGTCAAACTATGTACTTAATTGTATATTATTAGCTTATTTAAGTTATGCCATTGTCTCAGAACATATATCAGAAAATGGTCACTAACACTTTCAGGTAAGCACCCAGAAGAGTGCATGGCATTGGTTTTGTTGGTAAGAGTACAGTTCAGTGTAGATTGAATATGTGTATGTTTTTTTTTCTATTCTTATAGTGATAATTAGGAGAAACTGACAAATCTAGTTGCTGCGCTGCAGGTTGCCAATCAATATTTTTGTCACCCATTATCATGGTTTCTTGGTGTATGTATTGGGAAAACCAATGGAGGATATCCTCTGCTATGGAAGTATTGTTACCAGGTGGTATATATAATGCTACAATGCATATGCTTTTTTTTTTTTGCTTTTGCTGTTAAGTTTGAGATAAAATATAATGATTTCTGCTTTGTCAAAGTTGGAAATGCCATGGGAATGAAGATTTAGTTCTATATATCTTCATGTATTAATGTTATACCACCCCCACATTTATTTTTTTATGTCCATTTTGAGAATGTTAAAGCCTTGGGGTAATATTTCACTTTTTTCTCAATTCTGTTTTTAACCATGTTTCTATAATAACTGTTATATCTGGGGAGTAAAATGCTAAGCTTGCATAGAGTTCTTGTAGTTTCTTACTTATATTGAGAAACAATAAGTTTAAAACTCTAACTGAGGGTGGTGGACAGGTGGAGAGCTTTACTATGTGGGATGTGTTGCTGTTTTAATGAAAGGCCAGGATTTGGATGTATATTGCCACTTAGCTTAGGTTTAGCTCCTGAGAGCTTGACAGGGTAGGACCATGTAGGTTTATATATATATATTTTTTTATCATCACTTTTAGGCTTATGGATTTATATTTTATGTGCCTGTAAGTGAAAAGATCAGCATGAGTAGCAGATTATAGTTCTGGGATATATAGAGGAACGTTGAAGTGTTGCTGAATGTGGATAAGTAATGACAAAGTAGTTGGTGAGGTGGTGGTTGTTATTAGAGGGGGTTGACAGCCTGTTATTTGTGTTGGGAATCAGAAGAAACAGTAATTTTATTGCTATGCACAACATTATGAGGAGAGATGGGAATTTTAAAGAAGTAGAATGTAAAAGTTGAGATTAAGCTAGAGTAACAATTAACTAGTTATGGCAAATCTTGAGGATTAGCATGTATACAAAAGAATGAAATAACTAGGGCACTGGTTACCTATCTAAGGAATGGCTAGTTTAATTGTACACCAACTTGTGATGTTATTAAGGGTTAGCTGATAAGAGCTATAAAAGTGGTTTGGAGGTCTTTAAGGGGAGGGCATACATTGCTAAATTGTGGATGGAGATTAGAAAGTATAAATATAAGTATACGGAGGATGGCTGGGGAATTGGGGGTGAAAGATGAGTGAAGTGGGTCAGACAGGCTCTTGTGTTAGTGGATGCCAATCATTATGGTCCTGCACAGATGTTGAACTGGAGTGCATTCCCACTGCCTTTGTTATGGAAAGGTTGGCAGTGCTAATTGACAAAAAGAAAAACAAATGCCCCCTCTTTATACTTTGTTTTATTTTCTTGACGTTGTTCATTGAAATAAGTCATGCAAGTACTGCATCAAAGAGATAACAGTCATACAGGGACTGATATTAGCTATACAACAGAGAGGGCAACTTAGCTGTAAAAAATATAAAGATTAAGAAGTATCTGTCCACAGGAGGAAACCCATTTGGCAAGATGTAAGAAAACTATGATATTAGGTCAAGACTTGCCAGCCTCAGTAATGACATAGTATACAACAAGGTACAACCAATTAAATATAGTGCAAGTTGAATTAATTAAATACGCTATTGCTCCATGAATATTAAATGTTACAGGAAGTTACATGCCTGGAGACTTGTAAAAGGAGAAGTGTGTCAGTATACTCAGTGTTCATGGTCTGTAAACAGGCTAACTCAGACCAAACTTCAAATGCTTCTAACCTTCTGAAAACAGGTAATACTTGATAAGAACAGAAGAATATATAGTAAAAAAGATAGACTTGAAACCGTGAATGAAATTAATTTAGAGTAGTGCAAAATTGGTTTGTATCATATTTGAAGGGATCAATGGGATGAATGGAAGACGGAGTAACCTCTATGAATTAAATAGTATTGAGGGAACAATAAAAAAAGAACAGTCTCACTTTCACAAATCATGAAGGGTACCTGGTTCAATAGGTATAGTGTCAGGTAGGTAAAAGAATGTCTGTTGGATGTCTCTAACCATATCACAAGAAAGGATTGCCACTTATCATCTGAATATTCAAGCAGTCAGGTTGGGGTTTGGGGGTAAAAGGTTGAGGTTTGGGAGTAAAGAAACTCCTGTAAATAGGCACAACTAGGACAAGATATGTAGAAATGTTGTTTTGCTTTGCTGTAAAAAATAGAGAGTGCAGATCTCATGAACACTCAGATTACATGACAGGTGCAAGAAAAACCTGTCAGTGCTCTGACAGGAGAATGTCATACCCACTGAAGTCCCATGAAGTCATAATTTGCATACCTAACATAGAGCACATTGTGACCATCCATATGGAATTTTTTTTTTCTTTGTATTTGTTTAATGGGGTCAGCGTACTGACCAAGAGTGATCATTTGCAGAAACAGCCCATTTGAAAGTTGTTGTTGTTGTTGTGTCTTTCGGCTTTTCCCAGTTAGGGGTCGCCACAGCGGAACTCCGTCCGCTAATGATTGGCAGTAGATTTTTACGTGCCGAGTTGCCAGCTCTGACGCACAACCTTCAAAGATGGTATGCCAATTCACGCATGTCTCCACACAGAAGACGCTTTAGCTGAGAATCGAACAGGACAATATCTTAGTGTGAGGTGACAATGCTACTGCAGCACCACCTCTGCAGCTACAAACAGCCCATTTGAAAGTATTCCCAGCTAATATACAGCAAGTAGCTATAATAAAATGTACACATGTGCAAATTCATATACAAATATATACAAAAAGTGAAGGACACATAGGCAATCACTGAATGTACACCTTGCAAAATTCAAGTACAGATATATACAAAAATTGAAGGGCACATACGCAAACACTGAATATACACAGTGCAAAATTCAAGTACAAATATATACAAAAAGTGAAGGACACGTAGGCAAACACTGAATGTACACATTGCAAAATTCAAGTACAAATATATAGAAAAAGTGAAAAGTATGTAGGCAAACACTGAGTTTATAAAGTGCAAAGTTGATAAACTATGTATATAAAAGGAAGCACTACACAAAACCCCCAGTGAGCTGTATGGCCCTTGTGGGGAGTACATTTCCCATGATCAATGAAACAGTATAGACTTTGAGATAACTAATTGAGTACATTGTAGGAAATGTTATGACTTATTAGATAAGACTGGAAGTGATAGATTGGATAATTTGATTTATTTATTTAACATTTGTTGCCCGGGAAAGTCCAGCAAGGACAAAGCCTATTTTCAGTAGAGGCTCAGGGTGAAATGCTCCAGATGCATGTCTTTGGAATGTGGGAGGAAACCTATACTAATGCAGGGAGGACATGTAGACTCTGAACAGAAGGCAGCCCAGCCAAGAATCAAACTGGAGAACCTCTTGCTGTGAGGTGACAACATTAACCGCTGCACCACTGTGCCGCCCAGCCAATAAGTGAAAAAGAGAGAAACTAAGGGTGGTGGAGAAGATGATGAGTGATCTTGAGAAAAGTACGTGCAGAGAGTAGTTTTATGTGATGTGGCCTATATGGAAGCAGGTGTACTTTGCCTGGAGATGAAGGTGGGAGAGGAGAGCTTTCCTGATGTTAACAAGGTCAGAGTTTTCTTTGTGGTGAGAAGGGATAGAATGCCATAGTGTGGGAGCAATTATGGAGAAGGCATGTTTGGCTGTTTGGAGGGAAGATCTTAGAGTGGCAAGAGACGGGGTTGGTTGATGTGTTATAAGTTGTAGGAAGAGACTTTCTCATGGAGTTTGGCTGAGACTGGAGCAAAGGATTGGAGATGAAGTAATGTAAAGAGCTGAGGGCCAAGTAGGAGGTTCGCTTTTTGCTTGATGGGGAGCCATTTTATCTTCTTAAGAGTAAGGCAGTAGTGTTCTTTAGGTGGGGAGATAGTGATGAAATTACAAATAGAGTTGAAGATGGTATTCAGAGATGTTGTACTGTGTTTGGAAGCTAAGGCAAAAATGCGAAGACCATACTATAGCTGCAACTGATGGTCTCCATTGAGACTTGCTGCCTTGCCAGTGGATGGGAGCAGTGGGACTTTTTTTCCCACCAGAAAAGTAGGGTTTTCATTATTGCTTTGTTTCTTTCTATCTGGTACTGGAGGCTCAATGATTAGCCCAATCACATGTATAGGCACTTGAAGAAGTTTGTGGTTTTACTAGTGGTGCTGTTTAAGTTGGAAAAGGTAAGGTAGCTTAGGCAGTTGGAGAATCTTTGTTGGGTACTAAAGAGCTTTGTTTTGTTTTTAGAGGGGGGGGTGGGGTTAGTAGGATATTTTGTTGTATTAGCCAATTATGAATTAAATGTAGGTTATACTGGAGTTGTAAATGAATTGTAGAGTGGCAGGGGCTGGATTTGTAGATGACTATGTCATATGCAAACAGGAGAATAATGATCTAGGAATGGTCTAGGGGTAGCTTGTTAATGAAAAAGAGAAGAGCAAAAGAGAAAGAATGGAGACTTGCGGGCCTCTTTGATTAACTGGGTGGTATCTGAGAGAGAGCTTCCTAGTTTGATTTTAAAGTGCCTACTTTCTACCAAGTTTTTAAACCAAGGTAAGGTATTGCTGCTAATCTCTATTTCAATGAGGGCATTCATGAGAAGTGAGTGGTCAGTTAAGTCAAAGGCCTTAATTATATTGATAAAAAGGGCCTTTATCTGTGTTTTTAAAAAGATGTCATCTCTGTGTGTCCAAAGAGCTGTTGTGGATCTGTGACTTGACCATAATCCATGCTATTTGTGGGATAGGAAGTGGCAGTCCTGTAAGTACTGGGATAGTTGTATCTAGATAACTTTTCTAGCATTTTCCAACGGTGAGAAAGATGGAGATGGGTCAAAAGTCACTACACTAAGAAGGATTTCTTGTTTAGGAACTGGTTCTATAATGTTAAAGAAGATGTGAATTACTGCGGCATGGACTGAAGCAGAGCTTAACTTCTTAATCTGGGAGATATTTTAACACTTTTGTCTCTCAGTTGTCTGCTTGTCGTCACAGTCTGCACCCACAGTACTGTTATCTGACTGTACAGCCATGGTGGAGCTGTATCCCCACAGTGGTTATTATTTTGAGCTCTATGTTTCCTCAATGCACTCTCACCAGTAGATTAGGGTGGGGCATGTACTGGGCATAGAGCAGGGTTGTCATTCAGTTGCCTCCCTTAGAAGCAGAAACTTTCTATAAGGTCTTCTTGTCTCCACTAAGGGGCATTATTGGAATGTGCATTCCTGGGACATATGTCCATCCCCTTCTACACAGAGAGAGTGGTGAGCAGGCACTGCCACCTCAGTCTTCCCTTCGCAATCAGCTCTTCCAGCACCCAGACTGCAACCTGGCCCTAGGATGCCTGGATCAGAGTCAGTACTTTACATTTCGGAGATGACTAGAACTAGAAAATATTCAGTAAATGGTAATATGGTGATTTCACATCTGCTGACACTTGGCTTTAAGTGTTCACAAATTGTCAGGTACAACTCAAATATTTTACATATGATGTACAGACTGCATTTTAGACTTATAGCAAAAGATAAGAAGAGAAATGACAGGGACCTGAGATGGATGCATATTGTCATGAACTAGCATTGCTTCTGTATTAGATGGAATGAGTCAAATTGAGTTGAATCCATCCATGACTGGATGACCTAAGGATAGGGTCTGTATTATGAGACTGACATGTTAAAATGTTGAATATCACTTGTTCGACATGAAAATATCGAACTACAAGTTTCCCGAACAGCCAAATCACCAATTGCTTTCCAATAGAAAGAAATCAGTTGGCCAAACACCAATGCCACACAAAAACAAACATTTTAGTGGGAGGCTGAGCCCCCCACTCTCCCCTAACTAAATATTCTAACTCCAAGACTGCACTACAGTCAGGGAAAGGGCAGGTGCAACAGAACGGCCAACCGATTTCTTTCCGTTGGAAAGGAACTGGTGATTTGGCCGTTCGGGAAATTTGGAGTTCAACATTTTCATGTCGAACAAGTGAGATTTGACATTTTTGAATGTTGATCTCATGATATAGACCCTAAGGATAGCCTTTTAATGCTGTGAACTAGGATGATCTCCTGAAAAAATGAGAATACAGATGTATATCATGGGCATAAAAGAGATAGCAGATGCCTGTCCTTTTAATGAGCTCTCTTGAAAGAAACATAGATAGATAGATTTATCATATTTTATTCAAATGTCATTAATTTGAACTACTATCCATTGAACATCTAATGTCTGAAATTAAATATACTGAAAAAAAATCTTTTTTCACCAAACACACTCTCTCTTAATTATATATACCAACTCCGGGATCACACTGCATTGGGGAAAAGGCAAATTTCCCAAACACTGCTGTTCCACAATTTCATTCAGAAATAGCTGGTATGGGTCTGTCAGCTGATTTTTGATTAGCTTTACCAACTGTTTCACTTTTTGATGTTAAAAACACATCGGGAAAACATAGGCTGTGATTTGAACTATAAACTATCAACAGTCATGGAGAAAGCATCAAGTCTTAAATGTACACTCCTGAGTAACCAGTGGAAAAATTAATGCATGGCATGACCTTCAAATACCAATGGGAAATCAAGGAGATCCGGGTCATATATAACCTTTTACAGCTTATGTCAAGAATTTACTGACCCCTCTCAAGAAAGTATAGTCAACTCTGTGTCAAGATCTGAAGTAGACTGATATGGGTCAAGGAGGTTACATCAACTAAGGCAATAATATGGCTGTACAAGAACCACTATCATCACAATCTTACTACTCAAAGGAATAGTAGAGACTGAATGGAAGCTAGCCATTCAAATAAGCCCTCCACTTTTTTATGTTCTGTTTATCCCTCTGTGCCTGCTGGTCATCAGCTCCTACACAGCCAGTTAGAAGCATGCTTTTCCTCTGCAATGGGGATCACAGCCAGCTATAAGATTCCATCCTTGATAACCACAAAGAGTTTTCTTTGTAAGCCCTAATTCTCCACCTCTTGCCAACTTGACGTCCATACTCGCTAACATGAGGGCTCTATAAATCCTCTTTTCCAATTGTTGGGTGTGTTGATTTCCACCTATGCCCTCCCTAGGACACTACACCCCCTTGGAAAAGTAGTGCAGAAGCAGGTTGGCAGAAGTTGAATGGACATCTCCTGCCGATCTGTTGAATGCTATTCTCTCATTCTCCAGTAAGGTATTTGCTTGCAACAGGCCAATCTGCAACCCACCACACAAAAATAGATGAAGCAACATTGGCTTGGAATGTGCTTCATTGGCACCTCCCCACTCCCCCAGACTTGACTCCTCTAGTGCCCAAATTGCTAGGTGAACTTAGGTCATTTGGCTCATAGTCACAGCTTTATCCATTTATGCCATGCAAATAGGCAAAATAAAGAAACAAAATTCTTTAAGATAAGAGTCACTAAGGCCTCTTAAAAACATGATGGGAAGATTTCAGTTAGCATGGAAGAACTCACATTTCAGTAATCAATTGACCCAAAGAGCCCAGATAAGAATTATCTGACTATGTTAGTCCAAGACCAGAAAAGCAGTCAGTAAAATGCAGAACTACAACTACTTGCAATGACCTCTCTGTATTTAACATATGCAAAGAATCAGAACAGTGCACAATTAAGGTATTAGTGTATGTTATGGATGAGATTAAGGCAGGTTAATGCATAAGATTAATGATATGATCTGCAAACAAGCTCAGTCTTGTTGTCCTGGGTTTGTATTCCTGGCTTATCTGCAAAAAGAGGCATTTGCATCCAGTGGGTTTCCTCATTTAACTAATACATTAAAATGGAAAGGAATGCCTGATACTAGTAATCTACAGGAAGAAATCTATGCCAGATAATTGCTAATCTTACTACCATAAATTAATGTAGTTTCCTGAGACAGTGAAGATGGAAAGGCTCTACAAGTGTCAAGACAGGCCTGACTAAACAGTCTGACAGACACTCAGGGTACCCTGGATGGACAGAATGAAGTCTGGTAGATTTCACATGAAAAGAAATTTACTTTTTTGTGTCAGATTTGTGAGAGGCAAACTAAACAGTTCTGATATAGTCTAAGTTTGCCGCTATCCTTATCTGATGTTCTACATTCTTGTTGCAGCTTGTTTAGCTGCTTAGTGAATGACAGCCAGCATCACAAGGCAGCTGGAAGGTAAAAGTTAACCAGAAAAACTCAGTTTACTTGTCACGCCAATGCATTCAGAAGTCTTTAGGGCAAAATAAAGGGGCGACTGATTAAAAAAAACAACAACAATGAATTTTATTACTCTGTGTTATGTCTGTTCAAGGTTACTAGACAACTGGCTGGTATACAGAACTGCTCAATAGCAAGGTCTAGGAAACAGAAGTGAAATGATAAACTTTTCTCTGATCTTAGCATTAATAAAAGACCTGGCGGAGAGCAGATATTCTACAATTTGAAAACATTTTTCTTACTGCTTGTAGAATTTTTGTGAGGTCTAGGAATTTTATTATATCTACCATTAAAAATGTTCACCCAGATGAGATGAAATAATTAGAGTGGTGCAGTGAACATTTCTGAGCCTCTTCTGTCAGAGAAACATTGTTTTAAACTGAAAGCATTTAGTGATAAACCAGAGTCCTCTAGCCAGTGTTTCAACCTGAAGAAACCATTTTATGGTCTGTTTTGCACACAATGTCTGCTGAGTGGTCACTGTGATGCAGGATGGCATCATCAGCATACTGGATGAACTGGAGATCACCGTAGTGGCTAAACATCTGACAAATACTGTGACCAATGCAAGACCCAAGACTGATCCTTAAGGAATGATTCAGATAGTTACTTATTAGATAACTGATCTTGAAAAAGCCCAGCACTACGGCAGGGTGAAAGCGCTTGTATTTATTGAGAAATAAATTATTCATAGATTTTCGGTGTGCCCAGACCATTTTTTCATTTGGTAGTTACTAGTTCTTTGGTCTGTGCTCTCCACGTTTTGTTGTATTAGATAACTGATCTTGTTGAATTATCGTTTTCAGTTTCAAAGTAGGCAACACAAATACGTTTACAATCTTTCCCCACTGTGGGAATTCATAGGTATAACCATGGAAGTAAAACTTTATTGCACTTGATTTAATTTACTAATTTTAAGGTTCTACAGCAGGTGTTGTTGTAACATACCTGATTGCTGCCACTTCCTCAAGAAAGTAAGTTCTCAAATTTCCAGTAGCCCAAGCTCCCATTTCTACATAGTCCTGCCAACACCCAACCTTATAAAACTATATTCCCTACAAGAACCTAAACTCTAAAACTCCTACCAAGTTTCCAACCTGAGTCCTCGCTCTCTTAACGTAAACCTTCACTCCCTGTCCCTGACTCTAATGCCACCAATTGCTCCCTTAACCTAAAACTCCAGTCCAGCTCCCAAAAGCTTAATTCCTCAAAAACTGCCTAACCCTAAAACTTTCATTCTGTTTCCTAAACTAAAATGCTCTTCCTTCTCCCTAAACTTAAAACTTCCTTTCTGCTCCCTAACCCCAAAATTTCCCTCCCACTTCCAAAGACTAGAATGCTGCCTCCACGCAGCTTCTTGCCTGAATTTGTATTTGAAATTGAGTACAAGCAGTAGCCAAGCCAAGCTATATGGAGCTCATGTCCCTGGCTTTGAGAGGGTCGATTCTGAGTACTTGGCACTCAAGTGCGTCTAATGCTCCCTAGCTTTAAACTACTCTAACCATTTTTGGTATGTTTAAACTGACACTGCATTTTTCATAAAGAACAGCTGATTTGGCCAAGTGTTGGGGACATCTTCAAAAATGTAAAACTTATTCTTATGAGAGAAGGTTAATCCCTTCTATTTCCTGAGCATCTGAACACCATTTGCTCTGCCAACGTTGTTTTCTGGGGGTTTTTTTGTTTGTTTTGTTTAATTTATTTCAAGGCTGTGGGCTGAGCTGATCTCCATTCAGCACCACCTTAGTTCTGGCTGGATAGTGGTATATAAGTGCATTTTAATTTTTTTCCCTTTGGTCAGTAATCCCAAGCAGTCATTTGTTTCCCTAGTTGACAGCTGGATTTACTATACCCAAGGAAGCATTAGCTTGCATTTATCTTCCCTTGTTTGCATTGATTTGCTTCTAGCTGTGCTGGGATCATCAGTGGATGGTGTGTCACTCTGTTGGTACCACTAATATTATTCTGGTAGTACTAACCCAGACCTCCATTAACTTCCTGCTGCACTGGGGCAATTAACACCCAAAGCACTCGATAATATGGAAGGCAAGCAAACTTGTTTCCCCAATGTCACCATCTTCCTAGCAGTTGGCATGTTAAGGCAGTGTACTAACCTCTTTATGCTCACCAATATTGAACTCCATCTTAGCACAGAAAACTTTGTCTACAAGATGTGCAACTGTCTGGCTAATATAGAGGCATTCCTCTGAAAATTAACAAGATGCAGTAAGCATCACATAGTCACACCCTCTCCTCAATCACTATCACATTCTCAAACTGAACATAGAAAATGTCATATGCTGATGCCATAAAGAAATACTTGTCATAAAATTCATAAAAACAGGCCTCAGCAGAAGTCCCTAATCTCATCTACTCCACACACACACCTACATCAATAAAACAAATTGTCCCCAATCAAGATTCATTAGAAAGCTTCTGGAAAAATTATTTTTAGTGATTGATGATTCAGTCTTTAGGCATGCAGATTTCTAACTCACCAGGATGGTCAAGGACATATTTACTGATAGGTGACTTTCAGATACCAGGATCACAGACACTACAAGGGTCCTCAAAACCCTTTCCTGAGACAAGTATGACTCTCACATGGTAGTAGTCAGTGTGAGAGTGAATGACATGGAAGCAAAACCTTGAGAAACATGCAGAGAGCTATAGGTTAGTACTTCCTTTGCATATCACAGATGCAGGTAAGATGATGGTGGAATCATTCCTTCACCAAGAATGATGCCTAGATATAACAAAAAGATAATTGACTTTTAACACCTTAATTAATACCTACTGTCATTCTGGGATGGGGGCGGGGGTCCCAGTATGTATCAGCCTGGAAGAAGATCAATATTCCTACTTGTTTTGCAAGGGATGGCCTGTATCTCTCTGTGACACCTGTGCCCTGACCCAGCAATCAAGGAACCTCAATCCTCACCACTAACACCAGAGAGGGTGTCTCATATAGGGGAAAAGATAACAAATATACACAGTAAAGTGCAATTTCCCTTAAGAACACACAGAGATCACAGTCAGTCTGGGGCTGGTTGCTCCCTTGCTCTCCATGTCCCCAATAAGACTCCCCACTGGTACAGCTATAGGATCCAGATCTCAGCCTAGCTGGCAAGCTAACTTCCAGGACCCTCTCTATCCAACCAGTGCTTTGTGTCCCTGCCCAAGTAGCTGATACACACACACTTAGAGAGAAGAATTTACACAACTTCACAGACATTCCTGGGAAAGGCTGACACAGATTCTCCAACTGTGCCCCTATACCCAGACTATACGGTAGTAATTCCTGACACCACCAGCTAATGATTATTAGCTACCCAAAGGCCCTTAAAAGGGTGTCCAATTATTACTGTGCAATATTATTATCCAATTGGTAAGTGTGACTAAACAGTCTTAAGGCTTATTAGAGTGGCTTTATACAATAAACTCTATAAATATGCAATGTACTCTAGACCTCAACTTATCTCTACACAAACCAGCCACAATTGAAAAGGGTTTAAAATATTTAATAATAAATACTAAAAACACAAGACAATACTACAGCACCACAGTGCTATTCAAGAGTTCAGAGATCACACAGAAACTTAAAATAATTCAGTAGTACAGTTCTGACATAACCAAAAAACACTTAGTCTATTTTTTCTAATTCCTAGCTATTGCTACAAGAAAACATACTTCTAAAGTAACTTGCACATATAGAGCATAGGCAGTGCTGAGTTGGATGTCCAAGATCAAAATGCTTAATAATCTCTGGTTCTCACTGTTTAAATTGCTATTGCAGTTCTGATAAACATTAAATCATCTTTTACATGTTCCTGGTTTTCCCAGGCTGACAGATTAACTACATTTACATTCTTAGCATCTCCCTTTTGTCATCTGGAAGCTGTTCAGTAACAGAGAAATACAAATAAATTTGCATGTTTAAATCTAGCAATTTAACTCTTAGTTAAAACAATAGGAAGAATGTGCTAGTCCAGACAGAATGACTCCTAGCTCTGGAGAGCAAAAGGATCAAAGGATAGATCTGACATAATTTTAACTTTAAAAGAAAGATTTGAAATGCTTGACTTAGTTTTCCTTACAGCAGATGGCAATGTTGCTACAATCTTGAAGTTCAACATTTTAGTATTTTCTTTCATTTAAGGAAAAAAGCTTGTAGTTTATATCCATATTTACAAATGACAGAGTTATGTACCAAATTCTTTTTGATTAGGTTGGCAGCCTTCACCCATCTCTACCAGTCTTCACATCCCCCCCCCCCGGAGAACTCAAGCTAGTTTTTCAAGTGACCTTGAGAAATGCTGCTTGAGAGGGTTAGGTCTATCTGAGTGTACCACACCCCATTCCCTGTCTTGAGAGCCCATCTGCCTTGGCATTGCTAATCCCACTGCAGTACTGCACTGACATATCACATGCTTGCAACCCCAGGCTCCATCTTAGCAACTTGGCATTTTGCTGACTGGCTCTGTTTAACCATGTTAGAGGGTTGTGATCTGTCATTACAGTGAACTTTCTTTCATACATATAAGGCTGAAGTTCCTGCAGTGCCCACACTATGGCTAGACATTCATTTTCTACAGCTGCATAGCATTCCTTCCTGGGTTGTAGCCTACGACTGAGATAAACCACTGGAGCTCTTCCCCCTCTGAAGAAATCTGGCTAAGCATGGCCCCCTCCCCATGGTTTGAAGCATCCACTTACACAACAAATTATTTGCTGTAATCTGGACTGGCTAACACAGGGGGTTCTCCCAAAGCTTCTTTAAGCTTCTGGAATGCCTGCTCACATGCTGGGGTCCACAACACCTTATCTGACCTGTTCTTCCTTGTCAAGTCTGTGAGGGGTGCAGCTATGGTACTATAACTGGGGACAAATTTTCCTGTAGTACCCGGCTGTCCCTAAAAATGCCATCACCTGCTTTTTAGTAATAGGTGCAGGCCATGCCTGAATAGCTTCCACTTTGGCAGGTTCTGGCCTTATCTTACCACTCCCCACTCTATGTCCTAGGTAGGAGACCACTGCCATACCCACCTGAAATTTGCTTGGCTTAATGGTCAACCTTGCCCTCTGTATCTGCCCAGTACCTTCCTGACATGCTGAAGGTGCTCTGGTCAGGAATGTCTGTAGATAGCAATATCATCTAGGTAAGCAAGGGCAAGCCCTCCTGCTCCTGCTAGGATATTATCCACCAGCCTCTGGAAAATTGCTGGGGCATTCTTCATCCGAAAGGGCATCTTTCTGAACTAATATAAGCCAACAGGAGTCACAAAGGCTGACTTCTCTCTAGCACTGAGAGTCAAGGGCACCTGTCAGTAACCCTTGGTAAGATCAATGGTTGTAAGATACTTAGAACCACCCAGCTGCTCTAGGGCCTCATCTTTCCTAGGTATGGGGTAAGCATCCAACTCTGTGTGACTATTTAATTTCCTGTAATCTACACAGAACCTGGTGCTGCCATCCTTCTTTGGCACCAGCACCACTGAGGAGGCCCAGGGACTGTTGGACTCTTGAATCACCCCTAGTTCCAAAATCTCCTGTACCTCCTCCCTCAGAGTCTGTCTGACTCTCTCAGGCACCCTATAAGGGGCCTGCCTAATAGGCCTTTGGGATCCTGTATCCACCTGGTGCTGCACAAGATGGGTGCACCCTGGTTTCCCAGTGAACATGTCCACAAACTCCTGCAACACCGCTTGGATTTCTAAACCTGGATAGGAGATAGCTGCTGGGGATATTGCTACCCCTTCCACTGAGGTATCAGCCTGAGCTTCAATGAGGAGATCAGTTCTCAGATCTACCTCAGACTCCTCCTGCAATCCACTGCAAATGCTCAGCACAAGGGCCTCCCTATCATGGTAAGGTTTCATCATGTTAACATGGTGCAATTTGTGCCCCTGCCATCTGCCTAGCAGTTCCACCATGTAATTAACATCACTTACCTTTCTTACCACCTTGTAGGGTCTCTCTCACACTGCTTGCAGTTTGTTGTGTCTGACAGGAATGAGAACCATTACCTGCTGCCCCACAGCATACTCTCTAGCTTGAGCATTCTTGTCATACCACACCTTTTTCTGTTGTTGGGCTATTGCCAGGTTCTCCAGGGCCAAGCCCATGTGTTCCCTGAGCCTTGTCCTGAGGTTTAGGACGTATGCCACAGCAGACTCCTTGTGAGACTTGCACTCACCTTCCCAATCATCTCTAATTAAATCTAGAGGTCCCCCCACCTTATGCCCATACAGCAACTCAGAGGGTGAAAAACCTGTGGATTCCTAGGGAACCTCTCTGAAAGCAAACAACAGATGGGGCAAATATTTGTTCCACTCCCTCTTAAACTGATCTGCAAATGCCCGTACCATGGACTTGATTGTAGAGTTTAACCTCTCAACAAAACCATTAGTCTGGGGATGGTAGGGGGTGGTCTTCATGTGCTTCACTCCACCGGACTTCCACAGACAAGCCAGCAGGTCTGACATGAAATCAACACCTCTGTCAGACAGTATTTCTTTTGGGAAACCCACCCTGCTGAAAATCTGTAACAAAGCATTTAACACCTTCTCTGCCTCATTGGAGGACAAAGCCACTGCCTCAGGGTATCGTGTAGCATAATCCACTACCACTAGGATATACTTTTTCCCTGTGGAACTTGGGGTACTCAGAGGACCCACAATATCCATAGATACTCTCTGAAATGGCTCCTCAATCACAGGCAAAGGCATCAAAGGAGCTCTCACCTTATCTCCTGCCTTGCTTACCTTTTGGCACTGCTCACAGGTCCTGCAGTACCTTGTTACATCTCTGGAAATTCCAGGCCAATAGAAGTTTTGCATACTACGTCTCTTTGTATGTTTTATGCCCATATGACCTGCAAAGGGAATATCATAGGCTATGGCTAGAAGTGTCAGAGAGTAGGCTCTAGGCACTACCAACTGCTTTACTCTGTCATCTTCTAGCCCTCCCTCAGGAGTCTACTCTCTGTACAGTAACCCTTTGTCCCAGTATACAGATTCCCCCCATCCTTAATAATCAGGTACCTCCCTAGCTACCTGCCTCAGACCTTGCAATGTAGGTTCTGAGAGTTGAGCCTGCCTCAACTCTCTCCTTGTAACCCTTCCCAGCTCCCCTTCCACAGGAAGTCTGGCACCCTCTGACAGTGGTGCCTCACTGTCAGCCTGGGTACTACTACTCACCTCTACCTTTGCAGTCACTCTGTCCAAGGGACCATCAGTACCCACAAGCAGCTGTGGCTCACATTCAGTCTCACTGCTAAAAAGTAGCTCCCTCCCTGAGGTAACCACCTCAACAGTCCTGGCTGCAAGTATGCAGTCTGTCTAGGTCTCCACCAGGCTACCAGACCTACATGCTTGTCTCCTAGCCTGACCGCATGTAACTGCATAAGAGCATGGTACTGCCTCATCCAAATCCTTCCCTCTCAGGCCATCTGCAGGATGGTAGTTTAGTACCCCTGTTGTCTCAAGACAACTTACTATTGGTATTTTGTCTTTCCCACTTACTTGCTCCCTCACCTTTAGTTCTCCACCTTGCCTCTGTGGATACCTGTATGCCACATGGCCCCAATGGTTGCATTCAAAACATTTAACCCTAGCTCCTGGACATGTATCTGGACTAGTGGCTTCCCCTCCTACTGGCAGATTCGGTTGTGGCAGTCTCTACTGCCCACCATGGGTTCCTTTAGACCGAATGAGCAGTACTGATGGTCCCCTTCCTGTGCAAGGCTGCCCTGCTTGCCAGGTATAGGTCTCCCTTCTTCCCCAACTCATCTGAAGTAGCACATTGTCTATTAGCTAACCAGATCCTCATGTCCTCAGGGAAAGTGCTAAGGGCTTGTTCCCTCACCAAAAGGTCTGCCAGCTCTTCAAAAGTGGTGACCAGATATCCACTCACCCAGCTATGAAAATAAGTGTTCAGTTCAGCAATGTATTCACACACACTTTCATCTGCCTTGCGTCTATGCTCATGAAACTTTTTCCTGTACATTTCAGGTGTTAGCTTAAAACATTCTAAAAGACATTTTTACAGCAGTATAATCAAAACAGACAGCATCAGGCATTTTTGACAAAAACTTTACAGCTTTCCCATGGAGTAAGGGGGTCAGGAACTGTACCCAGAGGCTTTGGTCAACACTATACTGTTTGCATACCCTCTGAAACATATGAATGAAACTATCAAAATTAGCCCCCACTGACCTGTTGTGCTTCTGGGGTCCAGTTACTCCCTTCTCCATTACCTCCATGACTCTGGTGAAGTGTCAGCATTTCCCTCTCATGCCTCCTCTGACGGTCCTTTTCTTCAGCTTCTATCTCCAAATGCCTGGCCTCCAACTCAAGTCTCTTTAGCTCCAGCTGGATTTTTAAGTCCACTGCAGAAAGGTTGAGCTGTCCATTCTCCAAGGATATTGTATCTCCACTGCCAGTCTGATTGTCCTTTGCAGAAAGGTTGAGCTGTCCATTCTCTGAGGATATTGTATCTCCACTGCCAGTCTGATTGTCCTCCTGGATGCTGTTTTCTGATGCAGCTGTAACCAAGGCTACAATCAGGTCTGCCTTAGCCAGGTTTCCATGCACCAGTCCCCTAGCCTGGCACATCTCCACCACCTGGCTCCTTGTCAGCTTTCCATACTCCTCTGCTGACATGCTGCCTGCTCACCCTGACTAACTAAGCTAACAAAAGAAATAAAACAATTGTGATCTGCACTCTGAATATTCACTGCGTGGCTGTTTTAGAGTACAAAACACCTTCAGAGATCACTGTACATAAGCTACAGGATTCACTCTACCCACACCACTACAAGCCAATTAGTATTTGCCAACTAATTAATATGTGATGTGGATATCCCACTAATGCCCACCAATTAGTATGTGAAGTGGAGCCCACCACTGCAAACAAATTAATATGTGAGGTGGATATCCCACCACTGCTACCAATTAATATGTGACACCCGTGCCCTGGCCCAGCAATCAAGAAGCCTCAATCCTCACCACTAACACCAGAGAGGGCATATCATATAGGAGAAAGGATAACAAATACATACAGTAAAGTGCAATTTCCCTTAAGAGCACACAGAGATCACAGTCAGTCTGAGGCTGGTTGCTCCCTTGCTCTCCAGGTCCCCAATAAGACTCCCCACTGGCACAGCTATGGGGTCCAGATCTCAGCCTAGCTGGCAAGCTAACCTCCAGGACCCTCTCTGTCCAACCAGTGCTTAGTGTCCCTGCCCAAGTAGCTGACACACACACACACACACACACACACACACACACACACACACACACACACACACACACACACACACACACTTAGAGATAAGATTTTACACAACTTCACAGACACTCCTGGGAAAGGCTGACACAGATTCTTCAGCTGTGCCCCTATACCCAGACTATACGGTAGTAATTCCACCACCAGCTAATAATTATTAACTACCCAAAGGCCCTTAAAACGGTGTCCAATTATTACTGTGCAATATTATTATCCAATTAGTTAGTGTGACTAAACAGTCTTAAGGCTTATTAGAGTAGCTTTGTACAATAAACTCTGTAAATATGCAATGTACTCTAGAGCTCAACTTATCTCTAAACAAACCAGCCACAGTTGAAAAGGGTTTAAAAATATTTAATAATAAATACTAAAAACACAAGACAATACTACTACACCACAGTGCAAGTCAAGAGTTCAGAGATCACACAGAAAGTTAAAATAATTCAGTAGTACAGTTCTGACATAACAGAAAAACACTTAGTCTAATATTTTCTAATTCCTAGCTATTGCTACAAGAAAATATACTTCTAAAGTAACTTACACATATAGAGCATAGGCAGTGCTGAGTTGGATCTCCAAGATCAAAATGCTTAATAATCTCTGGTTCTCACTGTTTAAATTGCTATTGCAGTTCTGATAAACATTACATCATGAAAAAAATACGAACCAAAACAACTTAAAAAACACCAAAGGAAAGGAGAAATTCACAAACCGCAAAATGACAAGTCCACAAATGTTTATTGTGTTAGCGCTTTCATGCACCACAGATACGTGCACTTCTTCAGACACTTAAACTGACAACACTGAAATGTTAAATAATAATGAGTAATGACGTCACTAGGGCATTAAAACTATTAAACAATTAATTAATTAAACCTACTCCAATCAAATAGAAAATATAATGCCAAAAAGTTCAACACCTTAAATTACGTGTCATAATTCCCTAAAAAGTTGACACTTGTAACACTTAAATTAAAAATACACTCTCCAACTCATTAAATAAAACACATTATCAATGTGTGATATATGATATAAAAAAATATATATCACAAACAATATAACCGTAATTTAAAATATACATATATATAAAAATATATATAAATATATGTAAAAATATAAAGATTAACGTTCCAAAGCTCTTAATCTGAGCAAACATTTAATGGAACAAATATTGTTAATTCCTGGATATACATGCGCATTAGTGCGTAATTGCCATAACAATTCCTGTTCTTCTAATCTGTGATGCCAAGGACCACCCCTAGGATTCTTGGGAACACTTTGCACCACAACAAATTAAAACCTGTGTGTGTTAAACTCACTAATATGCCTTGCCAATGCATTCGTCTGAACCCCTCTGGATATAGCATATAAGTGTTCATATATGCGTTGTTTGAGTTGACGCTCAGTTTTACCCAAATAAAATACAGGGCACAATTTACACTTAGCCAAGTAAACAATACCTTGACTTTCACAATTATATTTGTCGTCAATGGAATATTGAAAACCATTAATGTCAAAGGAAGGTCCTATTAATATATATTTACAATATTTACATCTGCCACATTTAAACATCCCTTTGATGTTTTTATGTTTTTTGTATGGGGCCTCAAATAATTTTTTCAAATTGGGTCCTTTTTTGAAAGTTATAAAAGGTTTCGGTCCAAGAACTTTACTAAAAGCCCTTTCCTGCTTAATAAGGCCCCAATTAGAATATAAAATATGTCATACCTCTTGTGAAATATCATTAAACTGTGTCAAAAAACTAGTTGTATACCTACTATTATCTACTGGGACTAACATATTACGTTGAGAAATTGAAATAACATCATCCTTAACATCATTGGCCAAATCATGACCAGCAGTCAAAATAGGACCTAAAAGTCTCCGTAATCTCTTGGACGTAACTTCTTTTATTAAAGAATTAACCAATAATACAGGATAGCCACGATTAATAAACATAATATATAAAAAATTACATTCTGTATTAAAATCGTCATCATGCGAGCACATCCTCAAGGCTCTGACTAGCTGGCCTTTAACCACACCCCTTTTCTGAAAATATGGATGATTGCCTGCGAAATGTAAAAAGGAATTGCTATAAAATGGTTTTCTATATATGGCAGTTCTAAATCTATAATTTGACACATCTTTAGTCAAAAGTATATCCAAAAAATTAATTGTATCCTTATTAAAACAAAATGTAAATTCTAAAAAAGACGTAAAGGTGGACATAATTGTCACTAATTTTTGAGCCTCATCATAATTACCTTTAATAATAAAGAACATGTTGTCTTGGTATCGCGTGTACCAGACGACAATGTCCTTAAAAAATTGATGTGGAAATAAGTAAGTACGTTCCCAAAACGCAATGACCGAATTGGCAAAACTGCCACCACATGGGGAGCCCATGGCAATACCTGATTTCTGTAAAAAAAGCTCTCTTTTGAACATAAAATAATTATTAGTAAGAACTATGTCCAAAAGAGAAAGAATCAAATCAATGTTTTGTCCTGAAATTTGTTTTAAAAGTAATAGGTCTCTGACCCATTCCATACCTACACTTTGTGGAATGACAGTATATAAATCTTTTATGTCCACGGTAAGAAATGCGTAGGATGTATCAAAAGGAATTTTATTTAAATATTCTAGCACACACCATGAATCACGGCAGATCTGACTTTCAGTTTTTAATACCTCTTTCAACCTAGAATCAACCCATTTAGCGCAAGCATATGTAATAAACTTGCGGCCATCTATTATTGGTCGCAAGGGAGGATCCTGCATATGCTTGTGAAGTTTGGGAACTCCAAAAATAACAGGTGTTAGAGGAGCCTGCATTGTTAAGTAGTGATAGGTATCTATAGAGATGCTAGCATCAATGAATAAATCATTTAACTGTGATTTGATACTTTGATATGCTTGGTTAAACTCATTTAATGATACTTTAACATAGTTAGGTGTTAATAACATCTTATACATCCTGTTCGTATAATCTGCCTCGTCCATGAACAAGGCCCCTCCTCCCTTATCGGGTTGCATAACCCTAATTTTGTGAGCCTTGACATATTCAATAAACTCCCTTTGTTCTAAAGAGATATTGTGCTGATCAATACCTAGTTTACAATGGTAATTAGCTACCAAGGACCTAAAATGAATTTCTGTCATTTTTTCAAATAAAACTAAATTGCTGTCTAATAGAGGATTGAAAGTACTTGTCACATATTCACTTGTAGAGGAATGATTACAATTACTAAACATAATGCTTAAATTCAACTTACAAACAAAAACTTTCAAATCACACAGCAAACGGCCCAAACTGGGCTTTGTGTTAGGAACAAAATTAAACCCTTTTGTCAGGAATTCAACCATATCTGGAGGGATACTCATAGAAGAAAAATTATAAACATTAAAATCACTGCTAGTACTGTGAAGAATTGTTAAATTGTCCGACATGTCCATCACGTTTACCTCCTGCGCCGGCTGTTCTTCTTGCGTTGTTGGCGCTGGGTTTTGTTTGAATAACCTGCATTGGATGTCGTTTTGATGTTCCCCCTGTGAAAATCCTGATTGTTATTGGTATTATTAACATTTTGTTGATTGTAATCTAATAGCTCCAGTTGTTGTTGTAATTCAAGCATCTGTTTGTCATATTGTTGGACCAATTGTAATCATTCCTCTACAAGTGAACAGTACAACAGTACTCTACACTAATATTCCAGACTCCCCTGAATTTTCCCAAATGACTTCTGCCATATAAGAATTACCATAACCTTAAAAAGAATGTATGAAATCCAGGTATCTCAGCTTAAAATAATCAGTCTCTATTAGTTTACTCAAGTGCATTCTGCTGTGTAAAGGCTATTAATTCTTAACTAAATTATCTAATAAAGCCCTATTTTAGTGCTGATCCTGCATTGGCCTGTTTCCATTGATTATTAAACACTCTGCCATTAGAGCCATTCTGCTTTGTTAAAATAGATATACAAATAATTGCCCCTAGTGACTCCCCCATAGGGATTTTGTGACATATTACAGAAGCATTTCTTCCCAACAGATACTGCTGTGACCCAGTTGTTCTCTAGAAAGGTATCAGACCCAGGTCTACCAGTTGGTGATCCTACACCTTAACCCATCCACCTGTCTTTCTTTGCATACATTAACAGCTTTATTTTGAGTACAGTTCAGTAGAGGTTGTCCTAGCATTCCCATCATGATGTGATGCTGAAAATATCTGCACATGTTATTGCCTCATTGCTCCTTTTATTTTGCGACAGCTCAGCATCACCATTTGGGCCATTAGCCTTTTAATAGGTACCTGCTGATATTCTGCACACCATAACTTTCACCTTCAGAATTGTGACTGCAAGTGTGAATGTTGCTTGTATCTGCTAAACCTGATGTTCCTTTCCTTTAGATACAGCAATTCAGTAGTTAGTATATCTTAACAACATGTGTGTGAAGAGTACAGGGGTGTGTGCTCTCTTCCTGCAAAAGCACTTAACATGATTTTCTTTTCAGTTACATTTATTTTTTCAGAATGACAGGACTCACAATATTGGGTCTTACACATTTGATAGGGAACTATCATAATATACTCATTATGCAAATGAATGCATGAATTCTAATCACCACAGGCATATTGTTTATTAATGAGAAATACATTCTTACTTACTTCCTTCCCTTCCTGCTGTATTATTTTACTTCTTACATAAAGTGACAGCTTATAAACATTACAAGTTTGTATTTGTTCAATATGACAACTTGAAGGCAGGAGGCACAGAGACTGTTTTCAACCAATAAATCCAAAATTAAAATTAAGAGTAACAAAAAAAAACAGACAGCAGAATTCAGTACTATTTTCAGTCACAGTCTAGTTGCAAATAATCCAAAATCAAAATTAAACTATATATATATATATATATATATATATATATATATATATATATATATATCAAGTTCTAAATGCATATGACAGTAAAGGACCCAGCAGCATGATGCCAAGAAAAAAAAAATAACATAATTGGAAGAACAAGGAACCCACCACCATAAATATGTTGATACAACATCACACAACAAACAACAGAAACAAAACTCATCATCATCTTTCATATGGTACGCATTCTTATCTCTGTAGAGTTTGGCTCTATAAGCATGGAAATGTAATGAATATAGTGTGGACATCCAACAGCTTTTTTTTTAGGTCTGCAAAATTATTGCACATCCAGTTAGTTAATAATATCCAGAATATAAACAAAAGGATACTAAATGTATTTTGATATAGCACTGGGTAGATTTTTGATTGCTATAAATACATGGAACTAATTCCACTTGAAGGAAAAATGTAAATTTTTGTTTGCCTAAATGTGGATAAATGGCTATGTACAGAATATATAAAATCTATGTGTAAATACCTTACTCTAAGATATTGTACATTCATGTGTCAAGAGCTGTGTCTCTCTGGCAACTTCACTTCTCCTCAAGACCCCTTAAATAATGGTCCTACTCAGATAACACTGTGGTCTACACACTATAGACAAAGATTAATAGGATTTAATGACGGGATCTTTGATCTTTACCAGGAAACTCTTTTCAGAAGCTCAGGCTATACAAAGCAGCTTTTGAGAACCAGCACACTGTTTCTGTGCAATAACAATAGTATAAAAAACAATAAGCTATTTGGTTGTATATATGAACAGATTGCTTAATCCAAATGCTTGTTTTCCTTGCCAGCATGTGATAACATTCAGTGCTTTTGTTTGGCACTACTGTTCTGTCATTGACCTTAGAGAAAACCAAGTAAAGGTCTGCTGTCAGAATTTGATATAAGACATGAAACAAATAATACTGCTGTCAGACAAATGATGCCATTCACCTCTGTGTTCAGTGAGATAAAAGGGCTTAAATACTACATTGTTTAATGGGTGTTTGTTACCCACACGTTTCTGCTCTTAGACAAAAGAAACAAGCTAAGTCAAATTAACATTCTCTTCACTGTACACATGCAGTAGGTGTTATCCTGCAAAATAGGATGATAAACCAAGGGCTGCACAGCTATTTTATTTATTTATTAACCCGATAAGCCAACAAGTCACAAGTGTCTGTCTTCAGTGATGACCTCAGAGCGCGATGTGATTTGCTCAGTCACACAGTAGGCAAAAGGAGGAAAGGGGGATCAAGCTCAGGACTACAGAAAGCTGCATGTTAACAGGACACAGCCTTAATCCTCTGCATCACTATCACACCACAACTACCAAAGCAGAGAAAATAACAAAAGTCTCCAGAACCACAACAGAACTAACCATTAGATGCTTTAATGACACAGTTAAAACACAATTAAAAAAAGCTAGTAAAACTTTTGCCGGGTGGCTTCAACAGGCTTATAAATAACATAAATTTCACAAAATGGTACTGTCACTTTAAAACCTCTTTTGAAGGAATTACAACAGCAGGTGTCTTAATTTAATTGATATATCACATGATCTTATTGCCTATATATAACAATTGTGAAACTGATGTTTAATTGTGTTTTAAATGTACTTCATTAAAGCATCTAATAGTTCTGTCGTGGTTCCGATGACTTTTGTTATTTTCTCTACTTTTAACTTTTGAAGTGTAATGGACTCATCGCCAGTTCCTGTTGTTTGATGTAACAACTACAAGAGAAATTCAACATAAAACTTCTGATAATTAAACCCTATCACCAGGTTATCCATGCGCACACAGACACACACACACACACACACACACACGCACACACACATATATATATATATATATATATATATATATATATATATATACACACACACACACACACGCGCACACACACACACACACACACACACACACACACACACACACACGCACACACACACCATAAATATTCCTGGTAGTTTTTCTTGTTTATTTATTTATAAGTTGGGAACTTTATTATACAATCATACTTTAATGAATTTCCAATTACCCATCCATTTATCCAAGTTGTGCTTAAATGCGGTTACAGAGGAACTCTGCTTCACATGAATGGAGATCCTGTTCCAGAGAATGCAAATTCTCTGAAAAACTTATCTGTCTCTCCAAAATATCCTGTTTATGTCTCAAGCAAAATTTAGGTCTTTCAGTCCAGTAGTTCTCCTGTTATTTGTTTTGCAGGTGTGCAAAAGGTTCTTCGAAAGAGAGTCTAGGGATGCCTTGCATGCCAGGCAAAATCACCTCTCAGAAGTTTATATGATACCGAATAAAGATACAAGGCTTTGAGGTGATCACCACAGGGCATTGTGTTTACTTCCTGTATTTTTTTTGTACGGAATCTTTGTGGACATTCCAGTTGTTCCATGTGTCTAGTCAGGTCCATTCTGAAGGTGGCATTATATGATGTGTCTGATGAGGGCTGAGTACAGTGGTACAATCACCTTTCTGGACCTAGACGCCATGTCTTTATTTATAAGCTGAGCAATACAGAAGGATTTTTTACTACCTTGGGAACTTGTTGGTTGAAGGCTAGGTTACTATCTACATGTGTTTCCAGATCTCTGACTAGCAAATCAACTTTTAGGAATGTTTTACTGATGATTTAGTTACCCGGGGTGGCTGAATTCCCAAAAGGTACTATAATTCCTTACTTGGTATTAAGTTTTCAGCCATGGCTTTGGCACCAAGTATTTGTCTGCGTTAGAACCTCCTGAAAGGTGTTCTCATCTTGGAGGGAGTCGACTGTTCTCAGTTTGCAGTCATTCATAAACTTGGTCAGCCAGAGGTCTTTGACATTGGCTTTGACCTCTGAGAAGTAGATGCCAAAGAGGAGCAGGCCCAGCACAGAGGCCTGTGAGTCTCCACTGGTGACCATCCTCTTTGTAGATGTGGTCTCACCAGTCCTAACCTCCTGGCTCCCCTCTGTGAGCAGGCTAGCTAAACAGCATGTAAAGGTGTTTGAGCCTAGTTCCATAAGTATGTTGACAATGGCCAAGTGGGATATTGTATGCAGCTATAATATCAAAAGTATATACATATCCCTGCTTCTGCAGAGATATTTCAGGTGGCTCAATTAAATCAATTTGTTTTCCTCAGTTTTACCAGGACCTGAAAATCATAAAGGAAGAGGAAAGATATCTATGATTCACAGATACAGGAAATGGCTGAATAGTTACATGTAAATAATAACAATTAGCCATCTGTCATGAATATTTACTGCAAAGCTCTGCTGCACTTCCCTAAACCTCTCTTCCCATTAGGAAAGAAGGTCATGATGGTGTTGCTTCACGTCATTGTACCTATGCCTGCACTGGTCACCAAAATGAGTGATGGCTGTGGCATCACTCACCAGTGTCACAAGGCAATGCCAGGCATCCACTTTGTACTAAGGACCCTCATAAGAGCTCCCCCCAGATGCTTCTGAATGGTCCTATGCAGGAAGTACTTTGCCTCCTTCCTGCATCATGAAGGAATCCTTCCACAGTCAACACTATCAGCAGCCATGTCCACTTCACAGGTTGCAATCTTGAGGAAAATGGTAGTAGAATCACACTGATGGAACTGCAGGCGTAATGTGGTAAACATCAATGAGCATTACGGCAGCCAGTTACTAGTAATAGTTACACATAAATGACCAACATGCCAGGGTGGTGTTTGAGATGTAAGACACACAGAGGCTTATATGCATTTATCATGTACAAACCAAAGCCAAAAACATCACTCCACAATTATAACACTGTTATAAGCAGGTTAATGTACTTCAAGGAAAAAAACACACAAGTCAGGTTTCGCCTAAATGCCTTCATCAGTTCAATAGCCTATACCATAAAATTTATTGTTGAAATAACAAAACATTATCAACATGTGATATAGTTCCACCAATCAGCTGAATAATAGAGCCGAAGCAACAAGATAACAAAAAAAAAAAATAGAAAATTATAAAAGATAATAATTGCTGTTAGTATAGTATTGTCGTATTATAACAAATCCCCCCAAAATATAAGTGAAGTATATATATATCTGTGAACAAAGATAATAAAAAAAATAATAATTCACCAAGTACTTAAGTAAATTGTCTCCATAAACTTAAAGTAAATCCTTAATCCTTGGTTGAATGATTTCACCCAGATTTACCATCCATAATGTTTCCTTTTTGGTTAATAAGTCATGATATATGTTTTAAATTGTATATATTCCACTGCCAGAAATTATATAACAGGTACTGTAGTGGTACACATAATCATACAATAGCCATAGTGTTGGTATAAGTGAATTGTGCTTGGACTTTATATTTTTGGAGAATAGAGATGCAGACAGAAATAGTCATCCATGTGTATGCTGGTGGCCAAACACAGGATAGTGTGGATACATGGTACACTGACCACATGCAATGATGCAGTGGCATCTACATGCACTGTTATAGAAGGTGTATCTAGTATGTATTAGATGGTACAATGTAGTAGAAGCACTCCAACGTCCAACTACAGGCAGCTGCCCCATGGTACTGACATCTGGAGTTTGCCTGTTCTACTGTGGTGGGTCAGGTGCCATAGTTTACGCTCACTTCAGATATAGAAGTGGAGGACCATAGTGAGGATGCAGCTGAAATCATTTCCCAGTTGCAGTCCACAACTGTATGTTCACATCCTCAGGATCAGATGACTCCTGAGGAAGTCACTCCACACAAACAGTTTGGTATAATTTGCATACATGCCAGATGTGGGAATCGTGGGCACTTTCCTAGTTGTGTACTGACATACTGTATATCATGTTTGGTGAACTGCATACCACCTGTCAGTTGACTGAGCTGAATTACTTATTCCCCATCCATTGATGAACTGCAAGCCAAAAGCTAAGAATTGTTCTCTTCCGTCAAACTCTGGCTATAACAACATGAAGTGATAGTGCTAAAAAGACAAAAGTCATGCTCTTTCTGCCTAGATTCAGTCATGTCACATACACTGATTTTTCCATTACCTCTTACATAACATTATTATCCTGAATACTATTCCAAAATATCGGACTCCTTGGAGTTACCCTGGACAGTAAATTAAAATTTGAACTCCATATATACAATGTCATAAAAAATCATTAAAAATGAGGTGCCTTACACAGAATCAAAACCTATCTCTCAGAGCAAGTCCCTAAGGCTATAGTCAATGATTACTTCCTAAATAGTCTACGCTATGCTACCCCAATCTATACTAACCTTCATAGATTCATAGGTAAGTACTAGGTAAGCAGCCCTTGCTGACTATTTCAAACCTAGACAATTTCCTGTTTGGTGATTGAATTAACCTATCCTGTTTGGTATAAGATTGCTTTACCCATCCAGTGGTTGATAATTGTATATGACCTGTAGTAAGCATAACTGTGATCATACCATAGGTAATTTGAGGAGACCAATGAGTGAAATATAGCATTTAGGGGAGTCCACCTGTACAAAGAGGCCAATCACAAGTGGAGTCCCTTAGGGATTGGTCCTGGGACAGCTTCTTTTTGGCATTTACTTCTCTGAAGTCAAGGCCAATGTCAATGGCCTCTGTCTCACAACATTTGCAGATGATTGCAAATTAGGAGCTGTCATTGAATTCCACACTGACACAAATGTTCTCCAGGAAGGGTTGAAACAGACAAATAACTGGTGTCAGAGCCATGGACTAAAACTGATTGACAAGAATTGCATAATAGTATCCTTTGGGAAGGCATTTACCCTTGATAACTATCATATTGAAAACACATGCCCAAGAGTTGACCCCATAATCAGGGACTTAGGGACAAACATAGACAGTAATCTAGTCTTTGACCATCAAGCATCTACTGTAGTGAGGAAATCATTATATGTTGTGCAACTTATAAACAAAGGTATGGCATCTAGGGCCAATGAAGCCATTTTTCCACTGTATTCGGCATTCATCAGATCTATGGTTGAGTACAAAGCCCCCTTTGGTGTGTACCTAACTATTAAAGTACAATATAAATAATAAAGACATTTTACCTTTTGACTCAGTCATGAAGGTTACTTTAGGATGTGCAAAGTACTTGTTTACTCCATAAACAGCCCTGGGAGACTGCCTCCCAAGATTTTCAGATCACTTTCAAAGAACAAAAGGAAAATGATTATATTTATGTTTTTTTTATCAATTTCATGCTTGCAGAACTCTGACGTTACTTGTGATCCTTGTTTAGAGGTTCACACAAACACTTCACAAATATGCATTTTAAAACAAAAAAAACACTGTCTAAGAATTTATCTTTTAACCTTGTAACATTCAGTACCAGTACACACTACCTCACAGACATCCTTGCAAAGACTCATCCCCCGGCCTAAGAAGGCCAGAGCGTTCTGTTAATTAATGTGTTTTTTGCAGATATCTTTTTGAAACTAGACTTTGCAGCATAACATACTATTACATCCCTTAACTCCTTCAGTACTTACTTGGCCTTCAGTTTTTTGTTAGTACACTATAATTTGCTAATAGAGAGAATGCAGTTGCAAGGCACTTGAAATATAAAGCTATTACTTATATGAAAATGTATCTTGAATAATTATGCATTTACTTTTAATTTTCCTTTGACATAAACATATTATTAACACTTTATTTAACTCATTTGTGAAGAGGCTACTATGTATTTAGTAAAGAATGAACATGAGATATAATAGTTTTCCATAACATAATCAAACAGATCCAACAACTGGAACATCCACAGAGGTTCCTCACTAAAAGAATCGCATTGTCCTATGCAGACCACCTCAAGGTCCTATCCCAGTATTCTGTCTCCTACAGGCTGTTGAGGGGAGATCTATGCCTGGCATGCAAGGCGTTGTTAGACCCCACATTGATGGGCCTCCTGTATATCCACAAAATAAACAGCAGCCTGTTCTAAAGCACTAAACCTTGCATGGGATATAAATAGGACCTGCTGAAGAGACAAGGATGTGTCCCAGAAACTACCTTTTTTCTGGAATAGGCTCACAATTCATGTGAAGCAGAGTTCCTCCATAACCCAGTTCGAGTGTAACATGGACAACTGGATGAGGAACATGAAATTCATCCCTTAATTGGCACACATGTCTGTAATGGGCACAGGCAACCTGTAAATAAATGGTTTTCCTCTCAGGTCCCTGCTTGTAAATGTTTCATCTCCCAAGCCCCTGCTACACTTATCAAGGGTACCAGAACTTGCCAGAGATTTGGGATGCATGGCCAAACTTAAAAGGCCCTTTTGGTCATAAGCCTAATAAATACCTATGAATCTATGAAGTAGTGTGGCGGACAATTCTGGGGTAAATTGTTCATATATCCATGTTGCACTTGAAGATAGACAGTGATGAGCTTTGTTTTACATGGCTGATGAGTCTGTTCCAGAGTAGCAGTATCCTCTGGGAGACATACCTGTCCCCCCAAAACCATTCTGTTGATGTCACAGAAGAGGTTTAGATCCTTGGACTAAGTATTTCTGATGTCATTTGACTTGTTGATATGCAGTAGGTGCATCAGAATTGAGTTAGTGGATACTTTGTATGCCAGACACATGTCCCTCTTAGTAATCTGTGGGATACAGAGTGCAGTGACTGGGTTTTTAGGTGTTTCATGTAGGACATATTGTTTAGACCTTGTATCCTTTTAGTAAGGTATCTCTGTGGTCATTTCAGTTGTTTCATATGTGTGGGGCGATATATGCCAAAGGGGGCATTATACTCAATGATTGTCCTAATGAAGGCTGTGTAAAAGGTGACAATGGTATGTTTAGATCTAGGTAAAATCCCTCTGTTTATAAACTGTGCAATACAGAAGGACGTTTTCACTACAGTGGACACATGCTGCACAAAAGTTAGGTAACTGCCCAAATAAGTTTCCAAATCCTGACCAACAGGGCCAATTCCTAGGGGTGTATATTCAATGTGGTAGTTCCTCAGGGTAGAAGACTTCAAAAAAGACACAATAATGTATTTTTGATATTTAGTTTCAGTCTATGACTATGGCTCTGGTTATTAGCTTGGGACAATTCTTCTTGCAGGATGGTTAAGTCATTTACCAGTTCGATGACTGCCCCTAGCTTGCAGTCATCTATATACTTAGTCAGAAAGAGCCTTTTGGTATTGGCTTTTACTTCAGAGAAGTAGATGCCAAACAGGAGAGGTCCCAGCACAAACCCTAGGGGACTCAACTGGTGACTGGTCTCTTTGTGGAGGTAGCTTCCCTTATTGTAATCTCTTGCATCCTATTTGTGATACGGTTGGCAATCCAACAGGTGGCATACAGGTTTATTTCCAGTTTATTAAGCTTTTCTATTATGCCTGAGTAGGAGATAATGTCATAGGTTCATAGGGTCATAGGTTGGTACTAGGCTATCAGCCCTAGGGCCTATACAAGCCTAGCCATAACAATTCCCTGGCTATTTCTTCCCACAGTATTTACTTCCCTGGACCCTTGTTTAGCAGGGTGACTGACATGATCCCCAGGATGAATTTCCTCTCTCCCATGCAGTCATCAAGGTTCATTTTGAAGAGGGCAAAAGAGGCGCTCTGCTTGACATGTATGGGCAGTCTATTCCAGAGTCTGGGGAGTCTTTGGGTCAGGAACCTATCCCTTCAGCATATTTTGTTCATTGTGATGAAAAGGTTTAGATCCCTGGAGCATGTGTCTCTGAGGGATTGGGATTTCTTTAAATGTAGCATGTCCAACAGCTCTGGGTTTGACATGGCCTTGTATGTTAAGCAGAGATCGCTTCTGAGTAGACTATATGCGACAGAGTATAGGTGGAGTTTTTTTAGATGGTCAGCATAGGGCATCTGCTTTAGGCCTGTGATTCTTTTAGTGAGGTATTTCTGTGGCCTTTCCAGTTGTTGCAGATGTCTTGAGAGGTACATACCAAATGGAGCATTGTATTCTCTAATGGGTCTAATGAGGGATAAGTACAGTGGGACAATGATCTCCTTTTTTCTGGATGAAATGCCCTTAGTGATGAAGTGTGCCCCATAGAAGGATTTCCTGACTGTTGTGGTGATGTGGTTATCGAAGGTGAGACCACTGTCCACCTGTGTCCCTAAGTCTCTTATCACACTATCAGTGTTTACTGTACTGACACCTATGTGGTAATTCACTGGTACATTTTTTTCTCAAAGGGGATTACTATACATTTCTTGGCATTGCGCTTGAGCCCATGGCTCTGGCATCAAGCATCTGTTTCTGTAAGACCCTATTGTAGAATATCCACATCATCTGGGGATTCAATAATGGCTCCCAGTTTGCAGACATCTGCGAACTTTGTTAACCAGAGTCCCTTAGTGTTGGCCTGTACTTCAGAGTAGATGCCAAAGAAGAGTGGTCCTAGGACTGAACCCTGAGGTACTCCACTTGTCACTTCTCTGGAGCTGGATTTGGAGTTGGCTACTTTTACAGTGTGGGTTCTGTCAGTAAGCCAGTTGGCAACCCATGGAGCGATGTAGGGATTAATGGCTAGCTTAGTAAGTTTATCTATGATTCCAGAGTGGGGGATGGTGTCAAAGGCCTTGGTGAGGTCCATATAGGCTGTGTGGACCACCTTACGCTCATCCACGGCTCTGGAGACTGATGCAAAGAGGTCAATTAGGTTCAGGAGACAAGATTACCCCTTCACAAACCCAAACTGCATGGGGTCCAGTGTTTGAAGGTTGCCAGTGTCTTTGTTTATAAGTTCCATGATAATACGTTCCATGGCCTTGCAGATCAGGCTCGTCAGATTGATGGGACAGTAGTTCCTGGGATCCAAGGTGGATCCCTCCTTGTGGAGTGGGATAACTATAGCTGTGCGCCACTCAGTGGGCATGAAGCCTGAGGTGAGGCTATGCTTAAACATGACACTTAGGTGAGGTGTCAGTTCATTTTGTAGTTCATGTAGTACACAGCCTGGGATGTCATCTGATCCTATGGATGCTGTATTCTTAGCTTTGGAGAGTGCGTTTTTTACCTGTGTGGCCAGTATTACTGGAATTTGGCAATCCTTTGGTATTGAGATGGGCCATTTAGGGGGTGAGAGGGGGGGTGAAATTTGCACTGAATCAATCTGCCAGGATATTGGCAATATCCTTGGGATCACTATATTTAATGCCATTCTGTTGTAGCTCAGATCAGATCTGAGCATTGCCATTTAGATTCTTGATATAGCTATAGAATGCCTTGTGGCTGTCTTTGGAATCTTTGGCAATTTTATTTTCATAACTAGCTTTGGAGGATTTTATGAGGGCTCTCAGCTTCTTACTGAGACTGGTAAGGGAGTTTTTTGCATCCTGGGAATTTCCTCTTTTCTGCAACAGTTTCTTCCTTTTGTTGCAAAGTTTGTTTATGGCAAGGGACCACCAGATTGGCTTCCTTTTTTTGGAGGAGAGCATCTTGGTTCTATTGGGGATGGCACGATTCATGCACGAGTGGATGTGCTCGTACAGTGCCTTAGTGTAGGATTCAGCAGTTGAACTTTCAGTTCCCGTTTGCATGGGTGTCAAGAAGTTTGTCACTTCTGACTTTAGTAGCATGAAGTTGGCTTTGGAGAAGTTTTTTTTTATGGAGGTTTAGTTACTGGGGGGTGGGGGTGGGATGTGGATGTTAAGGGTGATTAGCTAATGGTCTGATCGGACCAACGAGAGGGTGACCATATGTGTGGAGCATCAATTTCCCATGTTGTTAATGACCAGGTCTAGGATACTGAGGTCCCTGGTGGGACTAAGGATTAGTTGATCCAGGGTGTTGGAAGTTATGAATTTCAAGAACCTTTGGGCAAAGGTGTTGGTACATGAGTAGTTTTCCCAGTTAATGGCAGGGTAGTTTAAATAATCCAGTATTAGGGTGTTTGGTTGTATCTTAATATTTTCCAGTATGTTTAGAAAGGTGTAGTGAGAATCTTGGGGCATGGTGGGGGATCTGTAGCAAGCTACAATTTGGATTGCAGTCTTACCTAGTGTTAGTTCCACCTGGAGAATTTCAGACGTATTGTGTTGGGCAACTAGCCCGGTGTTGTTAATATCCTTGGTGAATATGGACACGCCTCCACCTTTAGTGTTTCGGTCCTGGTTTGGTAGCCGAAAGGTGTGTTAAGAGTCACAGCCTGGTATTGCAGGGGTGCTCTCTGGAGTCTTGAACCAGGTCTCAGTTACTGCACAGATATCGATGTTCTGCATTTTTAGGAGTGCCTCGAGAGAGTGCATTTTGAGGTTTAGACTTCTAGCATTGAGTAGCATTACCTTCAGATTTTGCATGCTTATACCTAGTTACAGTGGTGGTTTTATCCTTTGAACTTTGCCTAAAATAGGCACTATAGGGGTGGCAAAAGCCTTAGCCAGTAACCTGAATCCCAGGGGTGACAGGTGCAGACCATCTCTGGCAAAGCATCGTGGTCTGTTGATCATGTCATCCCAGGCAGATAGATACTGGATCCCCTTTGAATGACACCAGAAGCTTAGCCAATTGTTGAAGTCAATCATTTTGTCCTTATACTGTGGTATCAATCTGGGCGAAGGCAGGATGCTACTCAGGGCTAGGGTCATAACTGCCTGGGCCACATGATCTGAGAACTCTTCCATGTCTCTTTTCATATAGTCCAGGGAGGTACATCTCAAGTCATTTACTCCAATATAGACAATGACAGAGTCATATTTGTACTTGTGGAGTGACTTGAGTGCATGCGTTATGGGGCAAATCCTGGCACGCGACAGGCAGCTGACTGTAATTTTCTCCTTGTTCTGCCTGGTGAGTGTGCCATCAGTGTGCCTGACTATAGAGTCACCTATGACTAAAGTGTTGTGTACATTGTCTTGCCTTAGGGGCTGTTGTTGGGTGGCAGATTGGTGTTGTGAGCTATGTTTCAATTTGGTTGTGACTGGTGTTTGCGTTTCAGCTTCGGAGGTCCTTGTTGCTTGGGCAGGTTAATTAAGGGCCACCACATATGTGGGTTTAGTGTTGCTATGTGTGGGTGTTGGTGGTGTGGGTTTAGAAGGGCTATGTGTTGCTTGAGGTGTAGTGCAGGTGTTAACCTTCTCCTCTTGACTGTCTAGCACTATCTTGGGTGGAGAGAGCTTTGCTTCCAGTTTGGGTATGTAAGTGCATCTCTCGCAGGTTGTAGTGTTGGGTGGTAGGAAGAGAGGGTTGTCTGTGCACGAGGCAATTGCTGCATTGCCCCAGTATGCCCAAATTCACCAAGTGGACAGGAGAAATCATCAGAAGCTGACCGTTGGACATGCCTGGTTTGATGCTTTTTTTGTAAAGTACCAGAGCTGTTTTCCCTTACCTTAGCAAGGTACTTTGCAATTATAGGCTGTTCATAGGTTCATAGGATAGTACTAGGCTAACTGCCCTTCCGAGCCATTTTAAGCCTAGCCAATTATCCCCTGTGAGATTCATACCCTGTACCTTGTGTTTGTGAGGCAAACACCTTAACCATTAGGCCACCCTCCCAACCTTGTTTAGTGCCTACAATTAATTTCTCCTTATTAACAAGGAGAGTTGAGTGCTTGTATCAGTTTAAGACTTCCTAGTGCTTTCCAGCAGGTTTTAAAGCAAGTGCTAGTCACAGGGATGCTTAAAGGTAAGATGAAAACAAAATGTTTTATCTTAAACACTGCAGTGTGCACTAGAGGAGTTAGATGTGAAAGTAGGTAACAAGTTCTACCTGTCTAAAAAGTTAAGTTTTAGTGGAGAGTCACTATTTTTAAAACAGCAAGATAGAGTGAAAGGGGGTGGTCACTTTTGTATTCTGGTACTATGGAATACAGTAGGATGGCCAATAAATTTAAATAATTGAAGGGGAATGATTTCACAAAATTATAATTTTGTGCTTACTCACACAAGCCAGTAAAAACAGAGAGGAAATGAGATATATGGTCAAATTAACTTAAATGGAAGGCAACTAGAAGGACAGTGGTGTTTAAAAACACTACAGTAACCGGGAGGGAGGATGGGGAAATTTTTTTCTGCCTGAATTACAAGAAACAGAGCTGTGGTCTCTTTTCAAGTTTTAATATGCAGTTAAAAGCAGAATACAAGTAAAACACAATGTAAATCAAACAAATCATAGTATTCAAAATAGAAAAAGGCAATAAAGTAATACAACAAATAAAATGCAAACTAACCTTTCCCTCACAGCAAAGTTCAGCAGAGTCTGAGTCAGCTTTTTTAGTAAAGCTCTGAAATGTTTTATTTTATCCCTTAAATATAAGGTTTAGTTCCTAGCTCCACCACCTCAGTTCACAAATGATTAACCTTAACTGACCTGTACTATTGACCTGTACTAATTTCTGCCTGACTCACAAGAGACAGAGCTGTGGTCTCTTTTCAAGTTTTAATATGCAGTTAAAAGCAGAATACAAGTAAAACACAAGGTAAATAAAACAAATCACAGTATTCAAAATATAAAAAGGCAGTAAAGTAATACAACAAATAAAATGCAAACTAACCTTTCCCTCACAGCAAACTGCAGCAGAGTCTGGGTTAGCCTTTCTAGTAAAGCCATAACTGAACACAGAGTGGAGGACTTGAGATTCAAACTTGCAATTCTAAGCTGTGCTCACACTCTAACCCTGACACCTACCTGTCTAGCTAATGCCATTTTCTCAAAAGCCTTGGCCAGTTTACAGCATGCGGTGTGTACCATTTTACCTCCGTCCACTACTTTGATGACCTGTTCAAAGAAGTCCACCAAGATTAGTAAGCATAGCCTGCCCTTGACAAATCCAAAGTCAGATGGGTTTGGTGTTGGAGGTTCCCTATGTCCTTATTGATTATTTCTGTGATAACTCTTTCCACGGCTTTGTATATGAGGCTGATCAGATTTATGGGACTGTAGTTGCCTGGATCAGTAGAAGATCCTGCCTTATGCAGGGGAATGACTGTAGATGTTCTCCATTCAGTTGGTATGAAATCTTTATGGAGGCTAAGTTTGAACAGTGTTGTTAGTGGTGTGGCTAAATCATGGATCCTACTATTTAAGATACATCCAAAGATATTGAAGAACCCACCAATGGAGTATTTTTAGCTTTTGGTAGTATTTTCAGGACTTGGTCTTGTGTTAATACTTGGAGGAGAATTAATTTCAGGTATATTTTGAGGGATAGATGAATGGGGAGAGAGGGGTAAAGTTTCAGCTGAATTTATTAGCCATTAATTTAGATATATCTTCAGCCTCAGTATCATACCTCTCAACTGTACAGATTTTTGCAGAATGCCCAGATTTTTGACTCATATTTTTGGTCTTCTCATAAAAATTGTGATTTTCCGGCAAATCACTGGCAAATCATTGAGGATTGAAGTCAGAAAATAATGACAGACATTTGAGTTTCAGACTTCATATCCTTCAGAAAATTCACGCTAATGCAAAACCTGTTATTCTTTCAACTTTCTAAGTGTGTAAGAGCAATATTTAAAAAGTATCCCTATTTTGGGTGTTTGTCCCTGCATAATTAATGGCTTTGTCCAGATTTCTTGCTCTAAGAAATTAAGAGGTATGCTCAGTGTATTGCTGCATTGTGCTTCTGAGCTTAGGAATATAACTGAAAAAGGTCTTGTGATTGTCTTTGGCTATTTTTGCCTAAACTTGGTTTTGGTGGATTTTTGTTAAGTTCCTGAATTATTTGGTTATTTCAATGATGAAGGTTCTATTATTCTGGTAATTGCTCTTCTTACTTTTAGTCAAAAATGTCTTCCTTTTATTGTAAAGCTTGTTGATATTATGAGTCCACAGAGGAGAGTTTGTTTCTGGGGTTTTCCCTGTAGAACTGCATCTATGTGGCTGTTTGCATGCTGGTGAGTGTGGTAGTGGACATTTCCACATATTCATGGAGTTAACTGGGTCTGGTGGGGATATGAAGTTTGCCAATGTATCACTTAGGAGCAGGTAGTTTTTCTTAGAGATATTTCTAAAGGTACTTTGGATGGAAGTCTTTGGTTTCAATTTTATTTTGAAGGAGATGGTTTTATTGTCAGCTCCAATAAGTGATGAAGATATGCAAGAGATGGTGCAAGATGCCCCATATTAATAAAGACAAGATACAAGATGTTATTCCTTCAAGTGGGCACTTTGACTAATTGTTCCAGGGTATTTATACATGTGCAAAATGGGAAAAAGGGGTTAAGGATGGATGGACAGGTTTATACTGATAAAGTCCAGGAATCTCTGTGGTTGTGTATTATTGTTGGTGGCGGGTTTCCCAGTCTAGAGTTGGATAGTGTAGATCACCAAGGGTTTAATACTGAGTGATTCTAGTTCCTGAATATGGGCATTGTGGCTTTCTTTAGCCATAGATGGAGTTCTCTAGCTAGCTAATATATGGTATGGATCTTTTTGATGGTTACTGGGACATGAAGAAGCTCTAGTGCATTATGTTGCTTCACCAGCCTTGTTGTGAGTCTCTACTGGGTGAAGACTGAAACACCTCCACCTTTGTCCCCTTCCAGAACAGTAGCAGATCTAAACATTTAGAAGGTGTTATAGCCCTATGCAGCTGACGTGCTTGCCACCATTTTAAACCATGTCTTAGTCACTACACAGATGTCTACTTCCTCCAAGGTGAGGAGGCCTTGCAGGGAGTGGAGTTTGTTGTTTTGACTACCAGGATCGATCAGTAACACCTTCATATTTTCCTTTGGTTGTTTGATATGTTGGTAGGTTTATCAGGCTGTCATTGCCTAAAAAAGGCACTATATGGGTGAACAATGTATTTGCCAATTATTAAAAGCCTATGAAGGCCATTCCTTGTGAAGCTGGTCTGTTGATCATATCCTCTCAGGCTGACTAATTTTGGACCACCCCCCTTTGAATGACTCCAAGCACTTAGCCAGTTATGTCAATTATTTTTTTGTTCATATAGTGACATCATCCTTCAAGAGGGTAGAATATTTTTCAATGCTAGACTCATACTCGTATGTGACACATTGTCTGAGGTTTCCATCATGTCACTATTCATCTATTTCAGGGAGGTACATATCCAGTCATTGATGCACACACACACACACACACACACACACACACACACACACACACACACACACACACACACACACACACACACACACACACACACACACACACACACACACAGACATGCACACACACGCATGCACGCACGCATGCACACATGCACACGCACAGACACACACACACACACACACACACACACACACACACACACAGACACGCACATGCACGCACGCATGCACACATGCACACAGACACACACACACACACAGACACACACACACACACACACACACACACACACACACACACACACACACACACACACACACACACACACACACACACACACACACACTCACGTACTGGGATGCAGTCATACTGGTAGTTGTTCAAGAACTTGAGTGTGCGTGTGTGATCTGACTGATCCTGGCACCAAACAAGCAACTAACTGTCACTCTTTCCTTGCTCAGCCTGGTAAGATGTACATCTGTATGTCTTATAATGGATTCACCAATAACTAGAATGTCTGGTTAGGTAGCTACCTATCTTATAGGCACAGCAATCATGACTTTGGGACTCCTTGTGTTATGTGAGCTGGTAGCTTAAAATGCTGAGTGTACTTTGCAGCTGCATTGCATTTTGGAGGTCCTGAGGTGTATTCAAGTTAATCTTTTAGAACTTCGGCATTTGATTGATTATGTGTGTGTGTGATTCCCTTTGTGAAGTGTGGTGCATAGTATACTGATGACAATTTTGGTATCTGAGTTTACTCTGTATGAGATGTTTCCTTCCAAGAACATTATATATGTACATCTGTCACACTACATTATGCTGTTTGAGTTGTAGATGATTGTCAGACAGCATGCAATTCTTGCACTGTTTCAAGATACCTGTCTCAATCAGGCTGGCTACAAAAGTTGTGGGGAAGTGCTGGTCCATGGCTGCAGAAGAAATGATTGCTGGGTTAAGGTAAACTATAACTGCTTGGAATTCAGTTTGTTTAGGATACTGCTTGTGTGGACTTACTACTAAGACATGAGGTGCACTGCAGCTCAGGTTATCCTTATTTGTACTTGGCACAGATTATTTGATTATCTTATTTGGATTTCTAGGGTTGTATAGATTTTGTAGGTTTCTTATATGGAAAAAAGTTCTTGCACAGACAACCCACTATAGAGTAAGTCCAACTGTGGCAGTGCACTGATAACTTTCACAAGTAATTCTACTTCTGGAGATAGAAGTGCTGTATAATGTATAAGTGATGCTTAGATCTTGACCAGGAAAAATTCAAGCAGAATTAATGAAAAGCTTGTTTCTCACAGTTAAGGGCTTTCCCCTGGTTCTCAGAGTCTTGAATAAAAGACCCCATGCATGCTGATTATTGTAGGCTAGCTGGA